>NW_020527832.1:0-86094 GCF_003368295.1 Carassius auratus
TAAATGAACTAAAATATGAAATAGTTAAAATTAAATATTCATTTAGTATGAACATTTATATTTAATTTACATTAGAATTTTAAAAGTTTTATTTTAAATTAATGTTAAATGATGGCAAAGTTAATGTAAAAATACTTGAGCATGCACAATATGAAATATCAATACAATATCGACAGTAACTGCTATGACAACATGTGATTTTATGATAAAACTGGTTCTTTTTTTTTTTGTTGGTCAAATTTAAAGTTTGAAAGTGCCTTTTGGACTTTCTCAGATGGTAAAGAGCATAAAAATTCAGCCTACCACTTCTAAAGAAGAAAGTAAGTCATGGGCTTGGAATGATGATTAGTGATGAGTTTTACTTTTGGGTGAACTAACCCTTTAACCAGATCTACATTTAAACCCTAATCCACTTTTTAACTTCAGCTGCCCTCAGCGACATTTTATAATCCTAAGTTTATGTTACTACTCAGGCTTCAGAAAACACAGGGCGTGAGACTCTAAGAAAGTCCAAGTCTGTGTTTTTATGTGTGTGAGGAGGGAGTTATGCAAGTTCATTGGTCATTAACAGTTTCTCCACCTCCAAAAGCCTCTGTACACTTCTCCAAATTAACACGCACAACTATTACCTTCATAAATCCCTGCGCTTTCTGCCACAAACTCCCCCTTTCAAAAACAAATGTTCTCTCTCACTGTCTCTCACACACACACGCAGACATGGCCATGGTTCACTGGCTCTGTGCACAGCCTTCCCTGTATCTTTTTGGTCTATGAGGGCTGCCAGGTTTTGTTTTGTGAGGAGAAATAACAAAAAAACGACCTCTTATTCCCTGACCCGCACCGCCTCCTCGCCGCTCTAAACCCCTCACACACATTCCACACAGTGCCCGGGTCAAAGGCCACGCCAAGCACAATAACCAGTTAAAAAGGAAAGGAATGGACTGGGTGAAGTTCATTCACATCTCAAATCCAGCTCAGCACAGAAAGTGCAGGGAACTTGAGAGAGTTTGAGGGAAAAATGCACTTTGAGGACTGTTTTCTTTGTCTAAATGAGCTGCGGATACTAATCACATGTATCAGGAGAATTCACCCGACCTTTAGAGTTCTACAGAAACGTCTCCAAAACAGCATCAGCAGAAGCTGATTGTGAGGCTGACAGTATAGAGTGTATATATAGCAGCCTGGTTCTGGGAGTACTTTCTAAGTCATTTTGACCAAATTTGATTTATTTAGTGTACACTTTCAAGTTATGGTGTTAAACTTTTTTCTTTTTCCCACAGAAATGTTGAAGTAGAATTTCTCTGACTGGCTATACTGTACATGCCAAAAATAAAAACATACTGAAATATAAAACAATTACATATTATTTCTGGGCCAATTATAATTTTATGATTCATTTCTAGCATGCAAATCTTTATTTGCTTAATATGAACATAATTATTTTTTTAATCCTATTTGTTACTTAACATTAACTTAAATTACTTTTAGCCTGCCAAATACTTACCATAAATCATCTTACTGCAATACTAATTTCTAAGCTAACAGCATATTTTTGCATTTTGGGTAATGGAGTACTTCTCTGGGAATTCAGCACCAGGATTTAAAATTTAAAACTTTACAGAAGCATACTATATAAACATACGAGTAGAAGCATAAAACTGTCTAACAACATTTCTGTGCTCTCTGTGGGTCTTGAAAAGTCTTTACATTAAATCAATTTCTTTGTGGAGACTTTAAATGGGAATTTTTACTTCCAGAAGCAGTCTGGTGCGCTTTATTGTCTGTATGGTGTGTGAGGGTGTGTGTACTGTACTTGTTGAAATAAGCGTGTGGGAGAAAGTAAGATAATTAAAAGCTTTTGTGGTCTCTGCACAGAGCATGTCTCTAGAGGAAGATGCTAATCTTTATGACTGCGCGTGTGTGACCTGTGTCTCTTAGGGAGGATGTGTGTTCTGATGGAATGCTGACCTAGAAACCAGAGCATGGATAATCCTGACAAGATCACAAATCTCATTCTGTCACCAAAGGGATGATGTGTGTGAGTGTATTTGCAGTTGTGTAGGAAGATAATGAAGATTACATTTTATTGCTCTGTTCCAAAACCCAGTGAGCTGTCTAAGGAGACAGCATTTTTAGATCATCAATGCTGCACTGCTGGCAGAAATGTAGGTAACTTAGTTGTGCTAAATTCTATAATGCACCTATATTCTAAAGCAGCAGTGCATGTTTTCTCTGCAATGAAGGGGATAAATGAACTCCAACAAGCTCAGTAGAAGATAAATAAATAATAATGATAATAATAATCAAGATGGCAGATGATGCAAGAAAAATGGTGATTATAAATACATGTAATAATTCAATTCAACTCATTTATCCAGCACAATTAAATTATGCAATGATTGTGCTATTAGCTTAGCAACATGTTTATATCAAATACTAATCAGTAGTGAATATCTGTTATTTGTGTGGCATGGAAAGTTGTAGAGCACTTGGTTATTCCGTCACAGTTAAAATGCTGCCTGTGTAGGCAGTAGACTGGAAAGAAGCTCACTAGATTTAGGAACAGAGCATATGTGTGTGTATGTTGCAAAATTACCCACATTTTTACCTCATATTAAGTGTGCGTGCTATTGCTAGTGTATGTGTGTATGTGATGCATTGATGGTACACAGATGGTGTGAAATCTGTTCATGTGGTTTAAAAAAAAGCAGAGATAGTCCTGGTATGTGTCAGAATATCAATAAAACTTTGCAGCAGTGTGTGTGTGTGTGTACTTGTTTGTGCTGTCCCCACAAGGATAGTAAAACCTGAATTTTTTGACATTATGGGGACCGGCCTGAGGTCCCAACGAGGGAAAACAAATACTATAAATAGTAAATAATGTTTATCTGAAAGTGTAACTATGCAAACAGACTCCACAATTCACAGAAACAAACGTGTGTGTGTGTGTGTGTGTGTCGACAGTTAATCAAATGCTGAAAGGGAGCCTGGCATGTAACATTTAAGTTTGTGATTAATGTAAGACTAGCTCCAGCGTATGTACGGGGTCAATAAAAATAAGAATTTGAAGGGCGCACACCATACACGCAAATGAAAAGCTTCAATGCTAACCTCTCGCCTCCAGCTAACCCTCCATTCACTGGCGAACTCTCCGCACACACAAACAGCTGAACGAAAACAAACACGGGCACACACAGTTATGCTATCTATGAGGCCCAGACGGACCCTCTCCCCTCAGGCGGCCATTAGCAGAGCGAAGGTGAGTTTCAGAGAAAGAGGAGTACACGCCGTATGATACGACCTGTCAATCACGCGCAGAGCCTCAGAGGAGTAAATATTTCTGCATTTAAATTGGACTATAATGTTATATTGTGCTGGAACCGCTTTAATAACGCCACGGTTTTGGGCAGAAGCGTCTGTCGGTGGAAAGGGGTACAGATTCTGAATAAATATTTGAATTGAAGGGATCGGTTTAATCTTCTGGTGAATGGACCGAAAGAAAATGAATGATTATGAAACTGATAACGTAACAATATCTCGAATCAAAGCATGTGTGTCCAAATGCGCTTCTGTCTTAACAGCTTCGTCTCTGACAGCCTGTCAGTGGCCTGCTGGCGTGGATATTATTGGACTGAAAAACAACTCTATCACACACCGCCAGAGTCTGTTTCAAGAACAAACAGACGCTCAAATGCAGCAGCCGTCGGTTCTTATGACTATACTGTGAAGGGTCATGTGGGGTTTTGGTAGTGAGGGGTTTTTACGGCGCCTGTCAAAGTGCCCATTTGATTTAGTGCCCGGACTTGACGGGGGCAACACATCAAACACTGATATAGAGAGATGAACCAAGGAGGAAGACAGAACGAACGAAACCAGGAGGGGAAGGGAGTGATGGTGCCATTAAAATGCCAGTGATGTCATCCAGCACTTATTATGAGCCAGCAGTGAACTGTATCGAGTCAGTGGACAAACAGAGTAACAACAGAGTTGGAATGTGGGGAGATATTATGAGATCAAGTGAGCGAGACGAAATAAGTTAAGAGGGAAATCTAACAAAGAAATGCCAAAAACATCATAAAACAACAAGTAGTGGTAAAAACAGCCTCTGGGAGTTTTGATAATAAAGGTGAATGATAGTCACGATAAACCAGCCCAGAGGTGAGTTTTTTAGTTTTATCAGCGAGTTTTACTGCATGGAATGTAATATTTACTTGATAGAGAGTCTGGAGAGAGAAAAGAAAGAAAAAGAAAAAGAAAGTAGGGAGCAGGTGCACCAAACAGTTTTTCCCAATGTCTAATCTCAACATCTTTTTAAACATATTAACATTTATTTAACATTGCCTCAGTGTTTTTATAACATCTTAACATCTGAGTCCGAACATCAAGTCCTGTCCAGTACAACTGGACATTTTTTTTTTTTTACTGAAAAAGTCCTCTTGAAATCAGCATTTGTTTATAGAAATACTGTTGAGTTAGTTAGAAACAGTCTTTATCACAACTCAGTATCAAGGTATCTCAAATTATGATATTAGGTCAGCTGACAAATAAAATAAAATAAAAGTGTAACACCCAGTACCGAATGACAACGTCAAATGTTAAATGCTAAAACAGGGTTTGGTGTCATTGTGTGGTCACTATTGGAATTTTTTGGTAGGTATTGAAGCGCTTTATCATATCATACTATATAGAACACACTTTTCAGCAGTCGTAAAGTAATTACTCATTCAAAATAAGTACCCACTCAAGAGAGTATGCGATTTCGGACGCAGAAATTGTAAATGGTTGAAAATCTGGAAAATATATGCAGTGAAAAAAATATCCTTTCAATTCAGAATTAACAAGTATTAATTATTTCGCAGACATAAGTCAAAAACAAAGCATAATCAAGTTCTGCTCGTGGATATTCAATTGAAATGCTAATAAAAATCAATGTTTTTAATAGATTTTATGCCTTAAGTGATTTAAACAAATACAGGAAGACCAGTGTAGTCTGATTCCCAAACAAATGACTCACTTCCTTAAAAGTTATTATTTGTGATATTTTCATCTTAAGGCTTGTGACACCTCAGTGTGGTTGCTGACTCAATATTCATATGACAATGTCCAGATAAAGATACTCATAGTTTTTTGTAATTGGCGGTATTTTATAAAAAACAAATTAATGATGTAAAAAATATGAAAATAGAAAATCGTATAACTTGTTTTTGTTGTTGTTGACATGTTTAGTTTTTTATTTAATACACAGTTAGGACTAATTGGATTGAATTTATGTCACCATTAAATGCTCTGTGAAAAGTCCATTATTTGGCAACAGACTGATAAGGACTGTAAAAGCCATAAAAATCACATCTCTTATCCCACCCCCTCTCCAAATGTCTTTATTCAGAAGTCCTGAAAGAATAGTCAATGGAGCAGTTAAGGGGAATCAGAATTTGATAATTACAAATACAATTCCCAATGTAGGTTTCCACTGAGGGTTACCACGGACACAAGCAGGGTAGGTTAGATAAAACTGCATTTGTTTTCCTTCGTTTAGATTACTCTCATTTGCTCAAAACTGTCGAAAGTAATTAAATGGGAAGAACAAAAGCATAAAAAATACATTAACAGAAATAAGTAAAATGATAAAGGCGCCATTTCTGATTGTTAGTCATTTGTGGTAATGACGGCAAGAAATCCTTAAATCAACGTGGACAGAGAGAAGTCTGAACCGGAAAGCTCAGGTCACTCCGGCCGGTAACAGACGGTCTCTTCTTACATCACGATGATGTCACGTTTCATCCAGTGAAAGAACTCGGGTGAACTGTGGACCTGAAGCCTCAAGCTGGCACAGGGGTGATAATGTCAGAGATGGTTTGGAGACATCGCCCCCGAAATGTGATAATGAGAGTCGAGACGAGATTGTAACCAAGCAACGGATATATGTATCACTCGAGAGGATGTGGAGAGTTTGTGACTGAGTTTCTTGAGATGCACAGTCGCACTGGCTGTCTTAGTCCTACTGTCTTTGGCCTGAACCACAATGCTCTGAGCAACATACCAATACACAGCTGGAGTCCATCTGCGGGGGTTAACACATGAAAACACAAACTGCTGTAATGTGGATGTGTGTGTTAAGTGTGTATAAGTTTGGCATTGTGTGTCTAGGGTGAGCAGTTTATCATGGTGTACTCAGTACTTCAAAAGGCCAGAGAAAGAGAGCGAGAACCCCTCATATCAAGTTGAGTGAAGGACTCCCGCGCACCGCTGAGGGGTTTTTCTTTGACCGCTCAACTTTGACCTCCAACCTCTTGGAAATCTCAGAAGAGTCTCCATCTGAAACAGACGATCATCCATCTACAACTCCTCCACATGTGATTCCTGCTGCTCACATAAATATGTTTAAAAAAACCTCAAAAACAAACAATCGGGTGCTGAGGAGTTGCAATAGGAAGCTGATGAAGTGGAAGGAATGAAAAACGGTTTCTTTGATACTTAATAAATAAATCAGATGGAGGTCTGAGTTCAGGAAAGACAAACATTTACAGTCAGATGAACAGAGGGGCGAATTCACTAAACAGTTGCACTACTTTTACGCCCGGTACAGTTGGCGTCTTATTCGCTAGCCACACACAATCCAGTTTAACAAGTGCTTTTTGCGATGGAATAGCATATAAACTTGGATTATCAAATAATAGTTTTCATTTTACGCGCGAACATGCCTCCTTTCTATGCAAATTAGCCTTATTTTAGAATGCATCAACATTCTATAATAGATCCAACTAAGCCAAAAAAAAGCTTGATTCTGCTAACTACATCATTTTTTTTTTTGGATTGTTCCAAAGCGCAAGAAATACTGAATTCGGTGTCTTCATCAGATCCCGTCAAAAGACATCCAGTATTCAAAACCGCCTAAAAAGACACAATTGAGATAATATTTAAAAAATATGATTGTGTAACATGTCTAGTGACAATGGCAGTGTTAATTCATGAAATGATGATCAAAAAAATGAAACAAGCTTTTGAAATGGAAGCATCTAGTCAAACCCGGTTTTGACATTTTAAAGATTCAGTCAGTTTTCTGGATCTTAGCGATACTGTACAGTCCCAGTAAAGTACGCCAGATTGCGCCAGTCTGCAGCTGGCGAAATGTAGCGTAGAGATGGTGTTTTGATGCATTTTTATTGTTAGTCAGTGAATGGACCATCAAAACAATGAATGTGCAAATAAACGTTGCAATCAGCCAGTGCACGTTCTTAGTGAATTTCCCCCCAGAGGGTAAAAATGTAAGAAGTATATTATACATACAGGTATTCTTTTTTATGAATCACTCTATACTGTTTGGTTTTGAGGATAAGCACAATAACTCAGTTTAAACCATCAGAATGGACGGATAAACTCATCTCCAAAAAGCGTGACGCACATTCACTTGCACCTGAGTACATGTGAAATCCATGATCCTACCGCCTCAGCCACACAAACACACTTGTAAATAAATGCAAACACGCCGCTATGACATAAAAGCTGGATTTACCACTTTCCTAGAACTTTACTTAACATCCAAGTTCTAGTATCACGTATAGGCTCTTAAATATAGAGTCAACTGGACACATAGGTACCATAAATTCTGGATTGGTTGTCTGCATGTTCGCAGATCTCATACTTTGTAGTAAATGTTGGCTGGACTCTGAGGAGGCATCTCTTGAACGATGTAGACGGGGTGTCCGTAATCGCCGCTGACTTTTTCGTAATGGGGGCAGTACGCCGAGTCAGCGGTCCGCAGGGGAATGATGATATCACTGGGCTCTGAGCCATTATTGTTGCCCCCGACGGTCCCCGTAGCTGCCCCGCAGGAGCTGCCTCTCTTTGGGGAAAGAGAGGAGAGTGTAAGGGCAGGATGGTGAGTTTCAGAGTGCTTGGCTTTCCGTCGCCGGTAACACACAACAGCGATCACTACAGCGATCAGGAGGATGAAGGCTCCCCCGGCACCACCGGCGATTAGGGCGATGTTAGAGACGGACACGGCGCCACTGTCTCCCCTCTCACCGGCCTCACTTCCTTCACCTGCTTTAGAGCTACTATCTGTATCTGAAACAGAAAAGAGCTGATAAATCAATGACCTGACATCTGAAGCCCACTTGCTTTTGGCTATATCTTCTATGACAAACATCCAGATAGTAGTTAGATTAGATTTGGTTTAACCCATAACTAGCTTTGATTTCAGCCGGCTTGAGTTCAAATATGCCTCGTGTTTGTCTTTAACACTGCCGGTTCCTCACATGTTTACCTAATGGATATCAAACAGTGCAGTCTAAGAATAAAAAAGCCTCCAAGAATAAAAAATAAGTGCGTGTCTAGTGCGTTTTGTTCATTATTTTTATTTTTTAATCAACTTGATGCCACATGCATATGGCCTCAAGGTTAACACAAAAATGCAGTTGAAAAAAGACTTTTCATAATAAAAATTGTTTACTTGGCATCTTTCTGAACCTGGGTTAACATTCTATTTTAGTGCTATTTCAGTTATTATTTATATACTATTACAATATTTATTATTAGTTTGAATAAGCTTTTATTATTTAAATTCATTTAATTTTAATTTTTTAGTCGTTTTGACATGCTTTTTATTTTAATTTAGTTTTAAATACAAAATTATTTAAGTTTATTTTTAAGTGTTTTATTTTAGTAATAATTTAGTTATTTAGTTTTTTTTTTAGTTAATTTTATTTTCATCTCATATTTGCTTTATTATATATTTATATCTACATTTATTATAGAAAAGTATGAAAAGTATTGCAGAATAGTCCATCTGCCATCAGTGTTTGAACTGTAATGGTACGAAGCAACGAGAATATTTTTTGTATACGAAGAAAACAAAAATAACAACTTCATTCAACAATTAGTCTCCTCTGTGTCTCTCCGGATCACCATAGCACCATTTTGGAGACTATGAGCTGAACGCAAGCAGCGTACGCTATTCTGAGTCAGCCGCACCTCAAGGATGTGCTGTTTTCTTTCAAATCTAAGCGTAAATACACGTAGTAAATGTATCCTTGTGGCGTGGCTGACACAGAAGAGCATACAAAGTTTGCATTCAGCAGATGTTCTCCAAAATGGTATTATGGTGATGTGGCGACACACAGAGGAGATGAATTGTTAAATAAAGTTATTTTTGTTTTCTTTTCGTACAAAAAGTATTCTCGTCGCTTCATAAAATTCTGATAACTGATGGCAGATGGACTATTCTGACGATGTCTTTCATGCTTTTTTGGACCTGGACAGTGTTATTTACTTGCCAGTTAATGGGACAGTAAATGATTAATAAAAAAAATAAAAATAAAAAAAAAACATTTTGGGGTGGAGTAACCCTTTAACAACAATGATTTTTTAATAGTTCGTTTTAGTTGATTTACAAGCACCAATTCCTGTATTGTAACTAGTTGTCACAAGTCTCTTAAAACACTACAAAAATAGAAACAATATGTAAAAAAGGATAACGCAGAGAAGCATTAAGTATCGTTCAACTGTCTCCCTCAGGCACTAAAAAAAAAGTGTAACTGCAAAAAGTCCTTGAATATTTCATGAGCGTGCATTACTCATGACATACAGAACTGTTATGCTCACAGGGACCCAGGTTTGAGTCTGACTTGGGTCATGTACCCAAAACAATTTCCCTTCTCTCTCCCTTCACTTTCCTGTCAACTGTCCACTCTGTCTTATGCAGTAAAGGAAAAAAGCCAAAAAAAATAAACCATAAAACATTAAAAAAAAAAAAATTAATGAAGCAACCATTATTTCATTTACAATTGGCTTTCTGTAGCTAGACTTTTTTGCTGTTTCACTCTGTATACTGTTCTTCTGATACTGAAATTCTGGGTCAATACCTCTTCCAGGGCCAGGTTTCATAATCCAGGTGCAATGCTAACATCTTTTCAAAATGACAAAAGTGAAACGTTGCTTAACGCAGGATTAAAAGTGGCCTTAATCCAGGGTTTAAAAAACAGATGTTAAACCAGTGTTAAGCTCATAAGCGAATGTGAAAGTGTCCTGAATTATTTCTGACTCGTACCTGGGATTCTGTTGCTGGGACGGCCTGGATCAGGTTTGGGTTTTGGGGGAAGGCCATATGCGGCTATGAAAGCAAAAAAAAAAAGAAAAGTGATTATATGATGGAAAACACTCAGTTTGCATCTATTATGACCAGGAGCAAGTGTTTGCTTGTATTGACACAATGTTTGCTGATTTTTGACTCTTTCAGGTTCATTCGTTGATGTGTTTTTGGAGGTGATGATGATACTCACTCTGTCCTACTTTGAGAACCAGCTTCATCCCTCGCGTCACACAAACGCCTCCTCTCATGCTGTCGATCCCTTCTTTTGTACCGTCAGAGGTAGCTTTGGACAAAAGATGAAAAAACATAATTTCAGTGTCAAGGTTCTATCAGCATTTCCATTGGTGTGAAAAGATGGCTCACTGGAACTCTGAGTAAGCAATAAAACACTGGTTTATGACTCTTCATTACTTCACAGCAATGTGCAGCCACTCACTCATATAAAGGAGAAGCAAGCATAACTGTGTAACCGCCAGTTTTTATGAATACAGAACACACTGGTGTCCTATTACTTTTTTATTAATTTATCAGAAGCAAACATCCATATTCTTGTTGTGACAACTATGAGACGTTCTTGACAGACTAATATAACATAACCTAGCATGAAATGTAGAGGTTCTTTTAAAAAAAAATCACATTTCTGTATCCCCTTAAAACAGTGAATTCAGCAGGTCTCATCCATCAAACCATTCAAATTATACAGTATATTTTTTTATAAAGTCTGTTCAAGTGACACATTGTTACACATTGTTTCAAAATAGCTTTTCAGACTGGATTACTATATCATGAATGTATTATAATTGAGATGTAAAATGGTAAGTCCAAAATATTGTACTACAAGATAATTTTCTTTTAAAGTTCCTCCATGATTTATAACCAAAACTGGTCATAAAAAAAAAAAAAAAAATCTCAAGCTCAACCTTAATATACAACCCTGTTTATGATATTTGTTTAATATTTATTTTTTGTAGGGGGTTAGATTCCCTGGCAACACATGATAGGTAAAAATTGATAGACTGAATGCACTGTAAGTCGCTTTGGATAAGTGTCTGCTAAATGCATAAATTTAATTCAACATTTTTAATGCCTGATTATACAAAACAAAATCTCACAAATCAGGGAAAGTCCCATTTTTTGTGCAACAGGGTTGGAAGCTTCACAAATCTTATAAAGTTGAACAGCAAATAAACAGCTCATGTTATATTTAGTCTGACCTCCTGCATCTTCTGAAGGCTCAGAGCTGCTTTCACTCACCATTTGTTGAAAACTGACTTCATGTAATGAATGTCATGCCCTTTTTTTACCGAGTTGTTTACTTTCTAATTAATTTACGTGAAATGTCAGTTTAATGAAGTTCGGTTTTCTATGAGTTTAATTCGGTCATTATCACTTTTGTTGCAAAATATTTAAGTAAACCTTATGGTAGCCAATTAATTAAAAACGTTAACTGAACGAACTTCATTAAATGCTGAGAGATTAATCAAATCAATTAAAATAGATTAAAAATCTATTCATTAAATGTTTGCAGAGAAAAAAAACTCGATGATCGTTACAGTAAATCATTAAACAGACAAACACAAAAAGTTGCTCTGGAAGTCAACGTGTTTGTTTTATTTCCATGTCAATGAACATATTTCTTTGAGTTTGTCATTGCGACAGAGGTGGTCGTCCACACAAGATGTGTTCCTGTATTCCAGCGCTCTTTCTAGCATTGCTTCTTGCCTCTCTCCAGGCTGCTTTGTATATAGGAAACTGTCTCTCAGGAATAACAGAGACTCGAACGCAACTATGTTGCCTTTTAACCATGTATACAATCACCCCTCAGTGCACACACACAGCCTCTGAAACACACAGTCATTGCATCTTCCAGCCTTCACGTTACTAAATATTTCATAGGTGAGGCGCCTCTCTGCAAAACTTGGTACTTTATCCATGTAAGTCTGAATAACTCAGCATCCAGGCACTGAATACTGCATTCAAACAATGTTCGACCTCCATCCCCATGGTACAAAGTGCTTCATCTTCAAACTTATTTTCCTTTCCAAATATAAGAGGCAGTTCATGAGGACGATATTGAATTCCTCATTGCAGAAACACTTTGTATTCGATCCATTCAATATTTTATTGAACCCCTCAATGATGCACCGTAGCTAATCTGCAGCGCTCTGAAACCACGCCACGCACATTACAAAGACTTTTCCCATTCAAAATATCTCGATTATTACGTTCTTAGGAAAACATTAAGGCAGACGGCCGAGGAGCACATGACGACGAGGGGTGCCAGCAAACATGCAATAGCTTTTCTGCTGGAGGGTAACAGTTTTATTTTTACGTGGAGCTTGATAACAAG
Organism: Carassius auratus; assembly: GCF_003368295.1. Lineage (NCBI taxonomy): Eukaryota > Metazoa > Chordata > Actinopteri > Cypriniformes > Cyprinidae > Carassius > Carassius auratus. Next base: position 12,441 of record NW_020527832.1, read on the forward strand.
GAGCTGAGGCTGGGATCCGTATTTGCCGGTTGGCTAATGAATTTGAAGTTTATCTTCAAAGCACTTTTGTGCAATGACGTCTGCCACAGATTTAGGATATTTTCTGAATTCAATACAAATTAAGTTCTATCGACAGCATCCGTGACAAGCTTTCAGTTACCGCCCAAATTCAATTAGAGAAAAATACAAAAATAAATGAACTGTGTTTACGACAATGCACTTGCAATGATAGCCCAAAATCTAACTTCTCTATAAAAATGTGTTTGTTTTGAACTATAAAGTATCGAAATACTCCTTTTAAATGAAGCAAGGCTGATGAACCTCTTGATGTGTGTTACTGTCTGTAAAATAATAATAAAAAAAAATCTTATGCTCAACAAGGGTGCATTTACTTGCTCAAAAATACAGTAAATACTAATATTGTGAATCATCACAACAAAAAAAAGTTTTCTACGTGACTTTATTTTAAAATGAAACTTATTCCTGTGATACAAAGCTGAATTTTCCACACCATTTCTCCAGTCTTCAGTGTCCTTTTGTAACATTAGAAATGCCTTTACTGTCACGTTTTGATGAACTGAATGCATCGGAGATGAACAGAAACATGAATTATTAAAAAAGATTGTTGTTGTTATATTTGAATCTGGTAGAACGCCTTGCCCCAAAGACCTCCATTATAAGTGCACTACTGAAAACACAATGATTTTCTGTGGCAATCGACAGCATGACACAGGTGCTGTCCGTGAAGCTCAACTTTAAATTAAACCCAGAAAACTTCTTTAAAATTCATGAATTTCAAAACTTTGCGATTCGCCTCAAAAAAGGTCAAAAACATAACAAATTTATGTTAAAATCAAGAACAATGAAACCCTTGGATTTCATCCAAAGAGCCTCTTACATTAAAGCCAAATATTACATTTACCCAAAACTGACTTAAATAAAGAATAATCTTTAGAGAATACACTCAACATATAAAAGATTCACCCCCTCACATGTAAACACACAGAAATACACACACTCATGGAGCGAATCCAAAAACATAACCTTCTCAGTGCTCACGGCAGTCATTAGTCAACACACTGGAGGTGTAGAGAAAAAAAAAGATTCATCACCTAATGACTCTTATTGTGTTCCTCACCTCCCTCGCTCTCTCTTTTCTCCCTCTGGGGATGCAGAGCTGTTGAGTAAAGGTGTAAAAGCTGAACTTGATCAGCAGAGAGAGGAACAGAGAGTTACCTAGGGTTGTCATGATACCAAAATGTCAGCAGTCGAGGTTTCATGATTCTTGATGCCAATTTTGATACCACATCAAAAACGAATATGCTAATGAACAAAACACCTTACTCAGAAAGCAAAATAAATATAGAATTATTAGCAAATTAAATGAAAAGGCTTGCAGCCTTTACCTATTTATTAATTAAACGATTACTTCACTTCCAAATGAAACGTTCCTGATGATTTACTCAGCCCTATGTCATCCAAGATGTTCATGTCTTTCTTGCTTCAGTTTCTTCAGAAACTAAGGTTTTTGAGGAAAACATTCCAGGATTTTTCTCTATAGTGGACTTCGGTGGGACCCAAATTGCAGATTTCACACATTGTGTAATTACGAAAATAAATTGGAAAGGTCATACGCAGTTAGTTCTTCATCCGTGTACTCCGGTTTAAAAAGGTACGGTAGGGTGAAAAATCGATCTCATTTTATCCTACAACTTTAAAATCATCCGACATCATTCTTTTACCTTTTGTTGGCAAAGGACATCTGATTTTCTTTACTTATGCTACATCACGCGTGACCTTTCCAATGTTACTACGTAATGCATGAGGTTGAGCAAGTGCAAGATAAGCATTTGCGTTTTTTTAGAAAATGACTGACCATTTTGCTAGATAATGCCCTTATTATTATGTAGAGCCCTTTAAAGCTGCACTGAAACTGCAATTTGGACCATTGGGCCCCACTGAAGTCCACTACACTGAGAAAAATCTTAGAATGTCTTCATTTTCTTCAATTTCTTTTTGACTGAAGAAAGAAAGACATGAACATCTTGGATGAGATGGTGGTGATGAGTAAATTATCAGGAAACCTATACAAATAAGCAATAGAAAAAAAAACAAAAGAACAAATATAGAAATGAATAAGTGTTTTTGATGTTTTTCAGATCTCTATCAGCAGTATCATGTTCAAGTAATTATCTAGAAATTACAAAAACAGACAAATAAATAAATTAAATGTATAACCAAAATATGTTCATGTAGACTAGTTTATTCGATTTGTATATGGATTTATATTTTATTCATACATACATTTTTATTTTACAAAAAATTGGAATGTGAGCATCTGAAAGCAACTGTAAAACTGAGCTATAAATACATTGAGTTTGCCGCAGTTTATCATTGACTTTGTACCAAGTACCTGTATTTCTGACATCCCTAGAAGGAACTACGAGGGAAAAAAAATAAAAAGAGGAAGAGGGTGAGCGGAAAGGTGAGTGGGCGTAGAAAAACAGAAGTCTGGAAGGTTCTTATGATGGTTGTGGCAGACAAGAGGCCGTGGGTTTAAAAGGAAGATGAAAAGCAGACATGACACACACACACTGCAGTGCAGACTTTACAGTCTACATGTTCACTCGAGCAGTCGAAAAGAAGAGAGAGAACAACGGATGACTTCGGTAATTGAGACGATGATCTGCGGTGATGTACAGAAAAGCGTGTCTGGAACTGAGATGAAGGAAAAAAACATTTTGAAATGACCCACATACTGACCCGTTCCGCCCCTCTCCCAAAATTCCTCAGCCCCCTACACAACCCCCACCTGAGAAAAGGGGATTGACCCACGATGGGAGCAGCAACAGCTCGAAAAGATGGTTTTAACCCCTGACAAATAAGGCCAGTGGCCAAGTCAACCTTTTCAGCCCGCTAGGAATTAGCAGTCTGTTTGGGCTGCAGAAACCCAGAGTAATTTTCCTAAGTAAAGCTCAAGTTCCTGCTGGCAAGAGGGCCTCCATGACCTCATTATCCTGCAGCTGTGCCAGGGCAGGCCTAAAGGGGGCAGCACGCAATCTGAGACACACTGTGGGTGTGTGAGAGATTATGTGAGAACACATTCTTCCAGTGACAGAACATATCTCAGACAAACCCAAGCCAGAGCGGCACTGTTCAAGGACACCTCGGGAAATCACTTTAAATGTAGCTCAGTGTAACATAGGGACATAGCAAATGATCTGAAAGTAAGGGAATCTCATTATGAACCTTTTAATTTGCCTTATGAATATTAATTAAGTGATGTAATATTGGCCACCTGATTTGCTGAAAGATACACGCATCACTGTAACAGTTTTTGAAGTTGTAAACAAAACAAAACTATTGGAGTATGTTTTACAAGACAATACTATTTCAGTTTTTAGGGTTTAGAGCTGTTTAATTCCAAAGTTTTGGAATTTCTGGTTCTGGAATTAACTCTAGAATCGATTCTTCACTGTTTCTTATTCTTTTTCGAATCTTTTTTTTTTTTTTTTTGAAAGATTGGAGTCGCTGTGACTTATTTTGCAAATCACATCTACTCACCATCAAATATTTGTAAAACAATTTTTTTTAACAGATTCATTTAAACAAACCTTCTGAAAGAACTGGTTTCTGGAAATGAATCTAACTTAGCACTATTCCCAAATTACTGAGAATCTATTAAAGAGGAACTGATTCTCTTCAATGGAATTGATTCCAATTTAGGTAACTGATTCTTAATTCCCAACACTTTGGAATCGAGGAACCATTTCCAATGTAAAAGGAATCAAATCAAGTTTACAAAAAAAAAATTAAAAAATAAAGTTTACTAGCAATTTCAAAGTGAAAATATTTCTACATCACATTGTTTCAGTGTTGCACTAAACATTGTAGGATTACCACTTACTGCTTGTTTGTCAGAAAGCCTTCTTGCCCTGAAACTGGGAACATAAACTTTTTTCCAAAGGTGAAAACCATATTGGACCTAAAACATCCTCTTCTGACTGTGGGAATGCAATGAACTTTGCAATAGAGTTCAGATGTTCTGGTTTTCGTGGCCTGCTGCTGTGATCTGTAACACATAAAGTCCTGTCATGCAGTGGATTGTGGTTAAACAAATCTCTTTCATCAGCCGGTACGCAGATGTGATGCACTAAGTGCGCGTGTTTATGAGGAACAGTTGTTCTATTGCTTCACTGAGCTGTGCAGGGATTGGATGAATAGCTTAAAAGGATAGTCCACCCAAAATCAAGATTCTGCCCTCATTAGGGCCCTTCCACACCACGTAGTTCTAAGAACTTAGTTCCTAGAGAACACTAGAGAATCAGTTTCTCCCTCTGGCTGTTTTCCTGCTTGCATTCGCACCAGCTACAGGAACTCTGAAGTGCCCGACATTTTTTCATGACAACTTGCAGTGCTACACATCATCTAAGCTGAGAAAACTGTAGACAAGCGGTAAATACCATTATCGCTGTTTTCCATGTCTGTGGAGTAAATGTTTACATGGCTTTTTAAAAATGCCAGCTGGCCGGTGTTTCGAGTGCATTTGACCAATCAGCGTACACTTACATCACTAATAGAAATTTTCAAGTGTTGAACATTCCTAGTGTTCCCGTGGCTCAAGTGGTAGAGCATTGTGTTAGCAGCACAAGGTTGTGGGTTCAATTCCCAGGGAACACATGTTTGGTAAAAAAATTTCGCCTGAATGTGCTGTAAGTCGCTTTGGATAAAAGTGTCTGCTAAATGCATAATATCATATATATATATATATATATATATATATATATATATATATATGGTGCGAACACACCAAAAAGTGGGTACTTCTACAATTAGTTCAGGTACTATGAAAATGTTTAATTTTATGGAATTTCCCCCCCAAAAGAAATTTTTTGTGTTCCACAAAAGAAACAGTCATTTAGTTTTGGATCAACATGAGGGTAAGTAAATTATAACAATTTTCATTTGGGGTAAGGTATCCCTTTAAGTGAGCACTTTGCTGAATGGTAACATGCTTTACCATGATGTCACTGAATGGACGTTACTGCTTTTAAAACCTCCTGGACAGTTTATACTTATGCATTCAGATATCATAATTATAATACCTAACAATTTTAGCTGGAAAAAACAACAACAACGATTCAGACAATATCATTTTAATTAAATAATTTTGTTGTTGTTGTTTTGTTTTTTGCTTTTCCACAATTCCACAAAACATATTGACTATTTATTAAAAAAAGCCCTTTAATATGTCCCTTCCCAACTTCCTGGTTGAATAGGAAACGTCAAAAAGAAAAACAGATAAACAAACAAACAAACTGCACTTGTCTAGCAATTTCATGGGGTGATTAATTAAGACCAATACCAATTTTCTTCCGCTGTGATTCTTTAATTAACGCCTCCAAGTCAAGGCTCAAAGAAAATCCCAAGTATCTCCAGTGGTAATAACAACATCGTGGCGACGTCCGTCATTCCGGCTCGTCCTGAAGGCAGCGTGAGACTGCCTGACACACGGCGTGAGTGACAGTCCAGTCCCTATGGAAACGGCTAAAATCCCTCAGCTGTAATCTTAAATGTCATCTTTGGTGAGCAATTGACAGGTATTAACAACTAATCCTGTCTGACATCCTCTCCCTCCCCACACACACACACACACACACACACACACACACACACACAGTGGGCTCTCCTGTTTTTTTTATGACTGACCCGTCCAGCAGCTAAGTGCAGAAATGTCCAGACAGCGCACAAAGCTGCGACCCCTGCGGTGCACAGGACTGAACGGCGACAGGGACACAACTCAGACTCTTCTACTATCACAACAACAAAATACCAAACTACTTCTTTAACAAGGTCATAAACTCACAGCCAGAGCAATAAATCCAGCCACAACTAATGAAAGAAGACATAACTCCCTCCTAGTTAACTGTGCTGTCCAGGCCTGCTGCTCCCTGCAGCTCAGACGAGAGACACTTCGGTGGCACAGGTTCTGTAAATTTGGTTCAATAATTACAGGAAGTAGTCAAAAATTCAAGTGAATCCATGCATTTTGTACATTCAGGACTGCTGTTAATGGATATTTTCATGAGGTAACATTAAGAATTAATGATCTAAACGGGCACAGATAATAAAGAGGTGGGGGTGGGGGGGGGGCTCGAGATGAGATGAGTAAAAGATAGAACATCATGTTGGAGTGAAGAACTGTGGATGAGAAAGGTGAGAGGCCACAGTCTAATTTAAGAGAGTTTAATATAAGGGAAAAGAAAGAGAGGTAAGTGAAGAATGTCCAAGTCATATTTCACCCTAATAATAAAAGAAATAAGGACTATTAAGATTTGGTGAAAATTCTCATCATTCAGATGTTATTAAGTTTTGTATGGAAGGATTATTCTGCTTAAATAAATAACACAGGAAGTGATAAAACATACACATTTGTTATGTTAATATTATTTCCTGATAACATTAATAATACGTTTATTTAAATAATACAATTAATAAAAATATTTCATATTATTAATATTGAAAATAAGCAGTTTATTTTCACACTTCTATATTAATATGAACTATATACTATTTGTATTATTAAGGATTGTGACATTATTTTAATTTGTTTTATAATAATAGCAATAAGAAATAAATGAATAACTAAAGATACTTGTTCTAAGAAACGTATTATTTTAATAAGGCTTTTAAATATTATTTACAGTTGGAAGTATTTATACAAGATTAATCCGTGGCACCTTTTTTAATGCAAAACATTTTAATGGTCTCGAACATAAAATGAATTAATATTAATACATTTAAAAAAATATATGATAATTGGAATTTCTTATTTCTTTCTTTTTTTTTGGAAGGCCAGACAAGACGTGGATATGCTCTTGACATGTTTCTCCAAGCTACAGAGAAGTAAAGCGAGAGCGGGAATGACTCCGAGGAACAATCTGAGTGAAACAAGACTGAGATGGTAAAGGTTTTTCTAGGTCATGTTCATGTCAATAATTCGGAGGAGCTGGAGAGATGAGGACGACAAGAGGAAAGGCAGAAAACAGATCTACTGTCGCACTTTTAAACAGCTTTTAAAGCGCAAGCACACCTGTCAATCACACACCGTCAGCAGCAGAACCTGCACACACTACCTGTCTAACATCAATGCCGCGTTTATACACACACACCCTCACACTTGCAGACAAAACCCACGCAGCGAGCGAACTCAAACTGCATATTCAGCAGTGTGAAATCTCTGTCCCCATGTTGGAGGTGAGTATATGATGCATGTTTGAAGAGGTGTGGAGAGGCATTAACAAACTCAACCCATTATTGCGCCGCGCTTCCTCCTCCCTCATCCAAATCCCAGTGCGGCCCCACCACCAAAACCCTGTCCCACAAAGAGCCCAGATAAAGACACATTATTGAGAATCAGCCTGCTGAAATAACGCGCTCTGACATCTGAGTCAGCCCGCAGCCAGCAGCGTGGAGGTGGGGGCGCGCAGAACAGTTATAAAGGACGGAGATGGGAGAAGGAGAGAGAGAGAAACTCTATGAACTCTGCGCTGATGAGGTACCGCAGTAGACATCGCAGATCTCCACGGATCTGCCCACAGCTTGATGCGGACTAAAGTGCTATACATTAACATCATGAAATATGCATATTTTAGACAGCAGCAGTCCTTATTCATTGCCATCCGACAGCAAACATGGTTCTGAAAGCGTATTTATAATTAATGAAAGCATCATCCCCATTGGCAAAAAATCTTTTTTTCAAGGTTGATATTTCCACTAAATCTGGCTGATGTGTGAAAATTATTTTAAACATCATAAACCGGAGGAAAACCTGTAATCTCCTTGGAAAAAAAAAAAAAAGCGCATAATTTATTCAGTTTTTTTAGGCATTCCACTCCATTTGACTCAAATAAAAAGTGTAATATGAGACATTTCAAAAACAAACCTTGAAACTTCCATATGCATGATAAAACAGACTGTGACAGTTTCTGTACTCTGCTGTCTTTAGAAAGATGTGCGTGTGTCTATATACTTATCAGATGTATATTAAGCACTCCAACTCTGAATTAATTACAGTTCTTGCCCACAAACGTCTGTGATTAATTCAGCTTAAATCTGCTTTACATTCCAACCGCATTCAAACTTTTCTTTGGAGATAATATCAGCTTTGAGTGCGTCTTCTATTTTTGGTCTTTAGAAACTTTCAAATACATTATTGTTCAAAACTTTGTGGTCAGAAAAAAAAAATTTAATTAATAAATTAATATCTTTATTCAGCAAGGCTGCATTAACAAATTTAAAGTGACAGTAAAGAGTTTTACATTCCTTCTACTTTAAATAAATGCTGTTCTTCTGAACTTTCACTCATCAAAGTATCCTGAAGAAAAAAAAAAAGTATGACGTTTTCCACAAAAACATTTTCTTGAGCAGCAAATCCGCATATTAGCATGATTTCTGAAGGATCACATGATAATGATGCTGACACGTTGTTGAATGCTTGAATCTGATTGGCTGACAAAGGTTTTAAGGTTTGCAATTATTTTCAGAGAAACACACTAAAGTAGTTCCAGACTTGCTTACTTACGAAGGAACTTACAGCCTACAACAAATAGAAAAAGAACGAAAACCCACAAAGACAGCGATCAAGCAAATAACAGATTAAAAATCCAAAGAAATTCCATGTTTTTGCCACAAAGTTAATAAATGAGGTAATATACCACTGTTCTTGAAACAGATTAACTTACACTTTAGCTATAAGTAGAGATGCAGTTACCGAACCCTGTTAATAGGACTGGACTGTCTCTAATAACTTCATTATTAATTGCGTATGCCTTTATTGCTAGGTCTAAAATGACGTATTGATATTAGGACATGTTGGATGAGATGCATAAGAAACGAATCCTACTGACAAAAGCATTTTAAGAACAAAAACTTGACAAATGTGCTGAAATGCAACATCTGAACAATATTTGAGGTGTGGTTACCATAGTATAAGCAGAATAATTGACTCTGGTCTATTGAGCTATTAGAAAATAACTTCACATTGTGGCCGCATCACCACTATGGGTGTGCATTATTTTTCTAATAATTCAACGGCTCGTTGTCAGTTATTCCTTACATATACACTCACATTGACAAGAAAAAGTCGAAACTCTGAAAAACAGTTACAATTTTTTTTTACATAAATTCACAATGTAAGATATGAAGTTTAATTACAAGAAATAAAGTGTCAGTTAGGAGATAAAATTTGGCAACTGTGTGACAAAATATCACACTGTGAGATGGAAATCACCGAGGAAATGCTTTTATATCAGATACATGATGACTCGCCAAGTATTTGCAGTATTTGCATAATGAATTGAAACTGGGATTCTTTCTCACATTTAGCCATCTGAAACTGGAATACATGTGTTTTATTCATAGCATGTGTGTGCTGAATGCCGTAGCGCTAAAGCACCTCTGATGTGGAATTAAATTTATGCCTTGTGAGCAATGTTATTTTTTTCTTCTGGAAATGCAAATCTAGTTATTTTAGTGTCACGTTGTTGTATACTCCAAATATTCTTAAAAAGAAACAATGGAGATCTCTTTATTAGCATACATCCTCCATCTCCACATTCCCTGAGATTGCATCGAGGCACTGATCTCAAAGCTTGAGTTTTTCAGCACTGGCTCAGGTTCACCTGCAGTGCTTCCCTGTATTTTGGCACAATGCAGCCTTCACTCCATTTTAACAAGATGCCAAGTCCCTGCTGGTCAACAATGGCCCACAGCATGATGCTACACAAGCAAACTTCACTGCAGGAATGGGGTTTTAAAGTGTGGGCAGCGTGAGCTCTGCACCTTTGAATTCTGTTCAAAAGCTTTACCTTGGTCTCATCTGACCACAATATCTTTCCTAGGTCTGCAATACATTTTTTCTCTCTCTCCCAACATGGTTCTTTCTGAGTAATGGCTTCTTTTGTACCACCACCCCATGTAGGCCAGAGCTCTTGATATGATTGACTTTATATTTTATTCTTGCTTATTGAACTCTGTGGCTTCTTCAAAGCAACTGTTGGCCTTTCGCTATAAAGCTCTGAAGAACAAGGTTTCTGCTGGCTGGCTGGTGTGATAAAGGTTGTACTTCTTGATAACAGAACGAACAATGGCTATTAGGATATCCATCTGTAATTCAGGCAAGATGAGAATGTATTTAAAATAGCAACTTGTACACTATATGGCAAGTCTTCTAAAACCTTCCATGCCTTCAGATTTGGAATATAGTGCATAAATTGTATCTACTGCATTTATGGAGATTTTTTAGAGCACTGGCTCCTCTCAGTCATTGTCCATCTCATTTCCTGGTCAATAAAGAGGAAATTCAAATGGATTGGATCCATGAATACAAATACAAAGGTGCTGTTTGTCAGAGGAGGGCTGTCTCTTTCTCTGTCTCACTTCCTCTGTGGTAATTATCTTAATAGGTTGACTAATAGCACCTCTCAGAAGTGTGTCAATGGTCTGGGAGGGATGGAATGGATGGGATGTGGAAATAGAACCTGACAACACACACAAGACCCTGTGAATCTCCGTCTAAACCAAACCCAAGAGAGCCCAAATGAGCTGTCCTGATAAGGTCAGAAGTCATTAAATCTCACCTTGTGTTTAGACCACAACAATATGCCTGAAAGAATAACGTATCAGAAACATCTTGTTTTCAGACAACGTACTGCAGTCTGGAAATGATGCTCCTCGAGTGTTGTTCCAGTCATTATTTTTAAGTAGGAGGTGGAAAAATTCAGAGTTTCAGGCTGTGTGGAACATAGCATAAGAATAAACAAGTTAAAAAACATCTGCCAGAGCAGTGCATTTTCTTAACAACTTATGCAGTGTTGCTTCCGATGTGAATTTGTCTTGTTTTCATTTATTATTTTCTCTAAATTGCTTGATATTTGTACTTAAAAACAAGCCAAAAAAGACTAATTAATATTTCACTGAGAAGGCTTTCTTTGCACTTTATGTGAGTAGTTGTTTTCATACAGACTGTGTTAGGCATTGACAACTGTATTTAGAAAACAGGCCAAATACTAAAATGATCTGTTCACACAACACTTTACAAAAGCGGATCAGTTAGAACAAATAACCAAAAATCAGGCTTTCTTGTTACCTTTTCTTTTCTCATGATAGCTGTAAATATCACCTGTAACCACAGTGACTGAAGTCAATATAAAATATGATTTTATTTTATTGACTGTGTTTTAAAAAATGTAAGAGACAGAATCTGGTTGTCACTCATTTTAACAGTGAAGGTACCGTTAAAAGTCTGGGGTCAGTAAGTTTTATTTTTGAGAGAAATCTAAACTTTTATTTGCCGAGGATACATTAAATTGATCAAAATGAAAGAGGTTTCTAATGTTCCGTTTAAGAAATTCTTAAGAAAACTTTGTTTAAAATAAGACAAACATCTGTATTGTGCTGCTGTGTGAGTGCAGTCAGTGTGTGTGTTTATGTTCAATATCATTTCCATTTCTACTCTTCATCTTCATAACCATCCGATTTCTGCATTCTCTTTCTCTCCATCCGTCCCTCAATCCCTTCATCTCCTCTCTCCCAGTCTCTAGTGAACAGCTGGTGAGGAGAATTCCCACAATCCCTCACACCGTAATCTCCCTCCCTCTGCTCAAGCGTCCATCCATCAAAAGAGCCTTTATTCATCCCTGCTTCTGCTGCTGTGTGTGTGTGTGTGTGTGTGTGTGTGTGTGATGGGTTATGTCTGATGCCACTGTGTGCATTATACCTAGCTGTGTAGAAAGTTTAGCGAGATAAAAATCTAATTAAATGAAATAAACACACTAGCCACAGTGTCCGCAGGGTTTTTATGAAGATCACATGTTTGTAAGACTCACTTTGAATGGTTCTACATTTTCACAAGGTCTGGTTTGGGTTTGTTTGTGTGTTTTTTATGTACATGTGTGTTTTTGTGTACTTAATGACTTTAAGCGTAGCTGCAGATGCCAGAAGGTTAATGAATCACTGTGTTAAACCGTCTATATCCCATTAACCTGAGACCTACAGCGTGATCTTTATCAGGAGAATATTAGCACACACACATACACACACACACACACACAGATCGCTCAGATCAAGCCAACACATGTAGAAATCGAAATAGAGCTGGGAATTCAAACGGACACATTTACAGGGATAAACACAGACCCTAGACTGTGACACACACACACATTTACACACCAACCGTAGTGTGGCACGGGGCTCTGATTGCTGACCTAGTTCGGGAGGGACCTGTCACTACTCATAGCCATCAGACGACAAACTCACTGGCTCAGCATGGCAGACACACACACAAAAACACACAACCACAAACACTGAATTTTGGAACTCAGAGAGCAGCGGCATCTGTGTGAAATTAAATAGTACGCTTTTAATTTTGACATGGCTTCCAACTGTGCAGCAAGGTATGCTAAAGGTTGCCGCTAAAATACGTAATATGAACTGGTATGTGTTAAAGTGTGCGGAACCTTATTTCTACATTGCAATTAATATGGGGCACCAAATGTTGTGGGTTGCAAGATGGCACCCGAGTATTAACAACATATATGTTTTTTTTTTTTTTTGTGTTAAGGATTAGTGCTCGGCTTAGGGTTACCTGCATGTAATTATGCATAATTTATTGTTCTTATAATAGTAAGTACATGTAACATGTGTAACAAGGACACCTTTAAATAAAGTGTTACCTTTTTACTTAATTATACATTTATCATCAAAAAATAAAAATACAAATAAAAAATATTAAAATACATTAAATGGGTGAAATGATAAAAAAATGACCGTAAACCAAAATATCATTAGCATCTAAAATTCTAATCTAAAAAAATTTTTTACAAAATAAATCTAATTCATAAATTGTATAATAAATTTAAATCAAAATCTTGTGTTAAATCTAAATGTAAGTTTAACTCTTAGATTCAAATTAGTCTTAAATCTAAATCTTAATGCAAGAACAAATCTAGAATAATCTTAAAAATCTAAATCATAAATTTAAATGCAAATTTTAAATCTGAAACCTAAACTAAAACCTTAAGTGATAAATCTAAATGTAACCTGAATCTTAAAAGAAAGAAAAAAAATCTGTATTCAAATGGTACATTTGAGTCTTAAATAAATCTAAGAATAACTTAAATCTTACATTTAATCTTATTTCAATTTTATTCAAATCTTAATTCAAAAATTCTTAAATGTTAAAAATAAATGTAATCTAAATCTTAAGTACAACTACAAATCCAAAATAATCTACATTTTAATTATTAATTACATTTTAATTACATTTTTAAATCTAAATATTAGTTTTAAATGTTAAAATCTAAATGTAAAATTTTAAATCTGAATCTTAAATCTATGTATAAATTTATTTCTTAAATCTAAATGTAAATGGTGTTGCTCACTTGCAGATAATGTGCTTTCATTGATTATAATGGAAGTGTTCTCATTTTAGTGCATCGTGCCACTCATTTGTACACACACACATGCACCATTTAGGGTGGGAGTAAGGTTCATCTCTAATATTTCAGTTTAACCTTGATAAATAAACCAACAAGACCTTTTCAATAATTAACAGCCCTTACCACAAGTCTAATCCAGTGTGACAAACACACACACACACACACACACACACACACACATGCAAGCTCTGATGCTCTGAAGGCGAAATATCAACGAGTAGCTGTAAAACAGGCAAACAAAGCCGTACATGTAAGTCCACGGTAATACACTTTTAATTTGACCATTAACTCAGACAGTGATGCAACGAGGCAAGCGCTCACACTACTATTGTGAATTATTGACTATGGGAGAATGTGCTTTGGAGAATATGATGGTAAAGGGGAGGTTTTAGAGAGGGATTCTAATGCAGTGGGTTTTTTGAGCGCTTTTTAGGGTAAAGTGCTCCCCTGGGAACTCAGTTAGCGCCCAGTGATCAAAGTTTTGACAAAAGCGCTCGGAGCGTTTGATACACTCTGATACACACTCAGCAGGGAGAAGATCTCGGCTTCAAACGGTGCAGATCACAGGGGAAACAAGCACCAGCTAAAAGCATCACTCGCAGCCTCACACAACAGGACCAAACCACAAAAACCTACACTAATAAGCGGTGCTTTTATCCTATATTAAAACACATAAACGGTTTACATCCGTGATTTATGACAGTGCAGACACAGCACTTGGATATTTGGGAAGGGAAATGCACAGTGTGTGTATGTGTGTGTGTTTGCCATTGGTCGGGCTGTTGTGTCTAGCTGCTCTTAAATGCCCTTGAGTCTCACAGGCCCATTACAGCCAATTAAGATCCACATAATCACAAGCGTGTGCAAAACTGCACTGCACCCGACGCTCTGTCTTTCTCTTTCTCATTACAGGCATATTGTAGAAATTAACAACTGCCAACTTAGGTTAATTAAAAGTGATTTCCCTGGGGAACAAACAGTAACGCACACATATTGGGTGTTTTATCGATGGATTCATCTTTTGGTGGAGCAACTATGAGGTAAATTTGACGGGGCAGAACCCCTGCGGCTGGCACATGGTATTATTGCACTTGGGTAATCAGCAAATATTCCCTAAAAATGTTTGTCCATTCAGATCATTTTTATAATGGAAATGATCACTTTATTTGCAATCTTAATTCTTGGACTTTAAACTCTATTTTTTATATTTAATAATATAAATCATGGGTCTCAAATTCATAATAACTGACGGCTTTATGTAGTATAAAGTCAGATCCCACCTTATATTAAGTGGCCTTAACTACTAATTACTTACATATAAATACATTATTATAGTAATTACAATAACTATGTAATAACTAGGTACTAACCCTGAACCTACCCCTAAACCTAACCCTACCCCAGGTAGTTACCTTGTGTTACCAGAACTTTCTTAGATAAATACACTGTAAGTACACTATAAGTACATGTTAGTACACGTACTGTAAAATAAAGTGCAACCACCATTTGATACAATGCACTATTAACATTGTACATTGTTGTCAGTGATATTGTGGCAACATTTACAATTAATTTCCCTTTTTTTTTTTTTTTACATTTTAAGGAATCGATTGAACTAAATTTGAGGGAACAAATTAGTACAACATGGCTATGATTTTACTTGAAATGAAGGAAACAAATTAAGACGTGGGAATATCTTTTTACTTTTTTTATTTTTTTGAAAAATTGATTTGGGAGTTGGACGAGTGGATAAATTATTCGTAGCACTTTAATGAGGGCACAAGATAACACAACATGTGGGATGAATTTGGCTTGTGGGCAGACAGTTTAAGAACCGTTTTAATAGAGCACAAAAAAAAAAAATAACAAGAAAGTGAAAATTAAAGATTATGAAACATGACCGGGCTTGAACCTGTGTTATCAACTTAAGCACCAAGGAAGATTATGCCTCGAACACGTGTTGCTAACTTTTGCATAGCAAGAACAGGTAGACCCAAACTACGGAAATGACTCCCTCAAATAAATGTTGTACTATATTGCGATATTGGTTAACTCACCTATGATGTAATAGTCTCGTAAGTTCTTGAATTCATGACCCCATAGGTTGGGCGAATACTCCTGGAACTTGATGGTAAACCTCATATCGCTGTTGGGTTTGTCACAGGTGAGCAACAGGTTCGGGGCGCCCATCACCTCACACCTGTCGGCCTGCTCTCGTGAGGACACCAGGTAGAGTTTATAAAACTCATACTCAGGAGGAGAGTTCGGCCCTGATGGACTCATGGCAGGGCAAACGAGGTCCAAACGATCCCCTATTTGAGGGTAGAGTATGTAGCCCCTCTCATCTCCAAACCTGTAGAATCAGAGAAAGAGAGACGAAGTTTGAGGAACAGCCATTTCCATGGAAACTGAGATTGACAGTTTGATATTTGCTTGCGTGTGCGTGCATATGAAACCGCAAGGCCTGTCTGAAGCTGAAACTGCCCTTTTGTTCATACATTTTTTACTCGAAATGTAAACATACATGCCCTTTGGTTCAGGAGCGTGTGTGAGAGGGCATATGTGTGGCTTTGCTTGCCAATGTGATGAAAATGAGCATATGTGGGGATAACGTTTTGCCTACAATAGTAAAACCCGAAATAGCTTGGATTGTGGGGACGAGTCAATGGCGAACCTGTATGACTTTCCTCAGTGAAAATCGTAATGATCTGATCTTATCTATATTGTTATTTCAATTTATGTGGTTCTGCATTGCACCTTGGTCCTGGAGGAACGTCGTGACGTTTCACTGTACTTTATATGGTTGAAATGATAATAAAAGCCTACTTGACTTGTAATGAATGGAGACTATCAAGCTGCAAAAAGGACACAAAAAGTATCATAAAACTAATTCATGCAACTTGTGCACTCCATTCAAAGTCTTCTGAGGTCATACAACTGCTTTATGTGAGAAACTGAATGAAATTTCAAAGTCATTATTCATCCCTTCAGCAAGACGTTAACTGCTGTGTCCGGATCATTGAGTCAATGAACTTGAGACCTCGATCATTTTCATACCTGAATTAATCTTTCAGACCAGGGGCTGAATTCGGGAAAATCTTCTTAAAGACGTAAAGAATTGGCAATACATTTGTAAGAATGCTTTAATAGTAAGAGCAATTTTTGACAAATTCTTATGAAGATCTTAAATATGGTGGTTTTTGACAAAGACCTGCTGATCAACTCAATGAAAATAACCTCAAAGTGTCTTTTTATATGTCATTTATAATTTTATTCTTAAGTTAGGATATAGAATAAAAATTAGCTGTTAAAAATAATTGTTCTCTTAAGAATATTTTGGGAATGCGGCCCTGGCTGGTTAACCTGAATCAACAGATCCATTAGAAATGAACTCAAAAGAACAACACTATTACTTTCATGAACCTACTAAAGTAATGGAGAATTTTTATGGCACATTTTTGCTATTGTAGAGCTTGGCAACCTCAGTCTTCATTATTTTATTTTGTGTACTTAAGCGTCCCACAGAATAATGTCTTTCATATGGATCTAAAACTGAATTGAAATTTTTGGATGGAACAATCCTTTGATAAATACATAAATAAAACTTGGTATAAAACCAAGTAATCAATAAAAAACCAAAAAGTGTATGTGACGAGAGCAGATCCAAATATATGAACGCTTTCATAAAAACGTAACTGAGCAAAACAAACAATTATTCAGTATTTTATATTACATTCTCAGTCAAACCAAGGCCAGAGCTGAAACACAGCACTTAAAAGCTCCTATACCTTCATCCTCTTGAGGAAAGAAAGCTCTGGCATTTAGCAGACTGACATTTTAGCTCTATTCAGAGACAGAGTCTTGTTCTGGAGCTGAAAATTTACCTCACAAATAACACTACTGCAGATAGAAGGAATTTCCAGACCCCTCTATTCTCACGCTAAGTGTACAAAGCTTGACATTTCCATCAGGCTGAGACATCCATGCAAAACTCCAATTAACCACACCACAGTTTGTAAGACACCTTTGCACTGACAGAAAGGCTTCCTAGTCAGAAAAAAAAAAAAAAAAAATTCAGAGCAAAAGCACCTGATCTGTGGATCAACACATATCTATTAACACTAGCTTGCTTTTTTCTTTTTATTTATTATATTATTTAAAATCCCATGCTACGTGTACTGTGTTAACCTAACTGAGACTTGTTATAGCACTTACATATCATTGCTCTTTCGTTGTTTTTGATTGCTTCAACCCTGTCGTCTTTTGGATAAAAGCGTCTGCTAAATGAATTAATGTAAATGTAAATGTATTAACACACTTAGGTTAGGCCTCAATCAGCCATCTGTCACAGACGCGATGAAAGTCAATGTGATCTCTGCCTTTTCATTGGCTATGAAGTTTTGGGATCTGACTGAGGGGAGAAATCGTAATCTGATAATCAGACACTTTAATTCATCAAAACAAAAACTCACTCATCACTGTTTGGTGAAAAACACACACTAGGCCTTCGGTGTTTACATTGTGCTTTGCATCAAAGGAAGCAATATACCAGAGCCTGTGAATTATGGCGACCACACACACACTCTTTGACCATATAAGATGATCTGGGTATATCAGACTGTCTGTATGTTTAGTTATTTATACAGACTTGTTTAATCCTTTTGTCTCTGATATATTTACCTAATTGTGTCTGATCGAAGACACAGGGGGGTAATATGCCATTCTTTCCGGGTTAAACCGGATTGTGTGATTCTGTTTAGATAAAGGTTAGAGGTGGTCGACCTGATTACATACTGAGGCGTTGCGGGTTTCAGTGCTGGTTTGATGCTTTTCATTGGTGGGTTTGAATCCCAGGGCTCTTTTACACTTGCACTGCAGAGATGGAGTGACTTTGGGCCGCCCTTGAGTTTCTAAGGCCGTCGGAAGCTTTGAATCCAGACTCTGTTATTCCCCTTTCGTTCATCAACAAACCTCCACTTCACTCGCACCAACCCAACATCTTCCCATGAGCCCACGCCGGGCTCTTCAAAAATTCAAATTCATCATGCATTATCTTTCTAAGTGTATTATGTTGTTTGAAAAACGCAGACAAGGATATTGTCTGTGCATAATGCAAAGACAAAAAAAAAGACTGTAACCGATAAATGGCTGATAATATAATAAAGTTTTACACTATTATATTTAAATAAAAAAAAGGACATTTCACAATGCTTTAAGCGAATTTAAGCATCGCAACATTGTGAGATAATTTAGAGAGTTGCAAAAGATTACATTTAACAATATAATGATTTAATTATTTGTTTAAATTTAAATGTTACTTTAAACGTGTGTAAGATGATGCCAGCAGCAGTATAAATGTGAAAAAAAGGGGAAAAGAGCAAGAACAATTAAATATCGATTGAAAATGAATAAATAAAAAATGTCTAATATTAGCCAACTGGCATGGTAACGATATATTGTGCATCCCTAATAAATATTAAATTAACCGCAAAATGTATTATTTGTGTATTACTCTACACCACTTTAACAGAACACATCATGAAAAAGAATTTCCTTGCCGTTTCAAAAATAAAAACATTCAAAAGTTCGATGAACTATATAGACGTACTAAGCTGCAAAAATGGATCAACCTGAAACTGACACTGTATTAAGTTTGACAACCATGAGCACGTAACCACTCGCGAGTACAAATAAACGAGGGCTGTCAATTTAACAAGTCAGTGCGATTTAATAAAATATGAATCATATCCATAAGAAATTCAAGCTTGAAGGAGCCGTTCACACAGGACGGGTTCCTGCATTCAAATTTAGGGATCTCTAGACGCATTTTACAAAGCTGATGTACTTTTTACTCGACACGGCATCTAAAAAAAGCTTGTGCTGCCTCGAAACATGAACTCTCATTGTAAATGAATGATTTCTGCCTGCTGCAAACTGCTGTCAGTGTTAAAAGGGTCGGAGAGAGTGTAGAAAATGGTCATGAAATACTAAATTATGACTTTTTGATGCACTACATGTAGTGAAAAGTGTAGAAAATGGCCCCTTTAAGGACAAAGGTGCATTTGATCTTACTTGTGTTTACTTTAAGCTCAAGCAAATGGATACATTAACCTCAAATCCTGCCACCCTGCAGATCCCAACTGTTTTCTTTCAGCCCAAACGGAAGACATTTCTATCAGAGAGCTGTCAGACCCCTGCTGAGACATACGAAGCACGGCGGCCGTTACCAAGACCACCCCAGAATAACAAAGGACAAAAATCTAATCTCAGCATAATATAATGTACTGATGGAAGCAAACGTAACATGCTGCATCTGTTTCTTACTACACTACACTGATTTTTCAACGGCTTTTGAACACGTCAGAATTGCTCTGTGATGTGATCACCAGTTGACGAGCTGAATGCATTTGTCTCCCCTCCGCAGAAAAAAACAGCTTTGCTTGTTGAAAGAACTGACAGTCTTGTTACAGTCTGTTAGTGGTTTCAGCGAAAAAGCTAATATTTTGTGTTCTTTGCAGTGGTTATCAGGCATAACAATGCTAAATTTCCTCTCGGTTTGGTGTTGGTGGATTATGCAAACATATTTATTCATGGAAAAGGTGATTTTTGGTTTAAATTCGAGTCGAATCAGACCTCCTTATGCACTGAAATAAACACACAATCGAAGTGAAAAATGCCTACATTGCGAATGCTCTTTCCTTGAGCTCCATGAACTCTTATTTCAATGCACTGCCATCTGAAACTGATCTTTTTATGTATGAAATATGCGGCATGAAATGCCGATGCTTATCTTCATTTACGTTGAAATTTAAGACAGGCATAAAAAAGCATTCTTACATGGAAAAAAAAAAACAGCTCCGCAACCTAGACATAAACCCTCACAAATCAGTGATTAAGCACTTTAAATGTAAATGTCACAGAGCAGGATCAGAATTCACAAAGCTCATATTCATTATCGATTCACCACTGCAGAATCACGGGTATTAAAGTTTCCTCATGCCACACTAAAGCAACAAAAGGCTGATGGAGCTCAAACTCAAACAAACTTGAGCCACCGATTACACTTCACCTCACAGCAGCAATGTGGAAAATGACCTCTATTTGGAGTCTATATAGTGATACTATTTTATTAAAATTTTTGTAATTGCACAAAACTGGGGATATTTCCTCTCTTTCTCTTGTTTTCTAAGAACGTGTGTATGCATGTGTGAGCATCCCCTAAATTTACAAATCCTGAAAGTCCTTAAAAGCTAAACTTTTAATGCAAATAATGCAGTAAATAATTAAATTCAAAAGGTTTTCTGTTAGGGTCTGGATTAGTGTGTACCAATTGAAGTCTAAACTGAATATGAGGAATTTTATCTTATTTTCTGGAATTGTGCAAATGTGAATGTATTTAAGCAAGGTAAATATGCAAAGCAGAACTAAGTGTTCTACACTCTTGTCGGTAGCTGAGGCATAACAGAATAAAGGATTTAAAAAAAGAATGCTACGGATGGCAAATTATGTAATGATAGGGGTGACCATATGTAAATCTGATTCCATGTTGGTCTAGACCGCAGTGTTGAGCTTTAATTAAAAACGATAGAAGGTATATCGTCATTTAAATGTGTGTGTGTGGAGTTTATGGTCATCAAGACCTGCTGAGTGCATCCAGATTATTTTAAGGGCTCGGAGAGTGTTGTTTCATGTTCTTATCAGTGCTATTTAATTAGCTAAGGGCTGGAGATAACTTGCACATTCCTGAACTCTGACGGACTGAAACCCACTTACCACACGACTGAGAACCGCATGCCACAAATGCACAGTGACTCACACATATGCAAACACAAAAACAAAAGCCTAAACCGAGGGAACTTCTGGGGGCGATAATGGTAAACAATCAGCGGCCTGCTATAGCTGATACAATGGCAGATTTGTACTTTTTGCATTTTAACCCTTTTAAATATAGCAGCTAATAAAAAAACACCGCATAAATGCAATCTGGTCAACTCCAAAAAACGGATGCTTTCATTTGCTTAAAAATACAACTGAAATGATAATATTGTGAAATATTACAGTTTGATATTTTTAAATGTAATTTATTCCTCTGATGGAAAAGCTGAATTCTGGTGCTCAATAACAGTTCTTAATATTAAAGTTGAAAGCAGCTGTGCATCTCAATCATTTTTCGGAAAATGGTACATTTATTTATGATTCCTTAATGAATTGAAAGTTCAAAAGGAACAGCTTTTATTTGAATTAGGTTTATTTCAAAGTCTTAACTTTTGCTTTTGATCAATTTAATATGTCCTTGCTGAAAAAAATTAGGTTTAAAACAGGAAGAAAGATTACTGTTCATTAACTTTAACAGTAGTTCACATGAAACCACTTAGACACAATGTGTTGACAAAGGATGGGTCCTTGTGATCAAAAACAGCTATGGAGAGCAGGAAAATAAAAATCCAGAGGACACAAAACCCCATTTTTTCAAACTGAACTACTTTTCTCTGATTCATGATACTTTGTAGGTCTTACAGGCACATTACAACAAAATGTTGCAATACTGAAAATAATTATGTTCTATTTACCAATTTATTGGCAAATCATTTATCGGCAAGTAACATATTGTGTACCTCTACACAAAATGTGTCTACTGGGTGGTCTTCTGCTGTGGTCCGGTCGAGTAGCTCCAGGGAGCTGATGGGCCCAGAGGCCGCTGACTCCTCAGCCCAACATAAAAAGACTCATCAAGCTCCAAACACTCAGATGATTAAAAATGAACGTCACTAAAAATAACCTTCCCTTTGTTTGGAAGAGAAGGAGGGGAGGGCACAGGGAGAAAGGATAACTCCCAACTCACTTTTCATGTTTTCTCTCGCTTTCTCTCAGCTCTCGGTTTTCATGTTCGAACTGAGCCACGGGGGAATTAACCAGTTCTGATTCTTTTGAAAGTTTGTGGATAAAGTGTCCCGTTCAGTATATGCACGTCTTTGCATTGGCAGATCGGAAGTGTGTGGGTCTACCATTCAAAGCATTTTACTGCATTTCTATCCATTCCGTAGATTGCATCTGAGCCTATTAATAAGACATCAGTTAAAACCAGGATGTCCATAATTTATCTAGTTTATAAAAACAGATACATGCTCTCATCACTGTCTGTTTACTTTTCTTCATTGGGTTTCTTGACAATCTGTTGTTCATGATTCACATATAAGGTCTGTCAATTATCTACATTGTTCCTTTAGAAACAAATACTCATCTAACCTTCATGAGGATGGGAAGCAAGACAACTAAGGAAGAAAACGAGAGAGAGAAGAAGTTTTTCCAATAAATTGGATGACATCAAAACCCAAATCCTGTATAGCCTCAATCCATAGATGACATGCAGCGAAACAATCACTGTCATCAACATAAATGTTGTATTTTACAAGAGGTGCTGATGTTAACAGATGATGTAAAGCGCAATGCTTGTCTCTGTCATTCACTGAAAATACCACCCCCCCCTTCCCTCTTGGTTCAGAACCATCATCGGATTAATCTTCAAACTGTAATTATGCTTTCCACACACAGCACACTATCATGCCAGGGCTTTGAAGGCATGCCAGAGACGCACCTTTGAAACCGAAAATTAAATGGGAGTGAAACAAGAGAAGGAGGTTTTCATCGTGAAGATGGCAGGTCCAGCTAAATAACACTGAAACTGAACACTCAAGAAGTCAAACTATGAAGTTTCAAGGGTTGCTGGTGTAAATTAATTAGATCCAAGTAATGTCGTGTCTACACATTAACATTAACATAATAGTGGATAGTATCTCTACATTTACATGTTTTTATTTTGATATGCAGAGAAACGTACAATTTGGATGTAGTGACGCCATCTGAAATGTACCATTTACATATTCAAAAATAAACGTTATGAACACTTATATTAGATTTATCTTCTTAATATATAGCTCTATGAACAGGTTTTTTCCAACTTCCTGTTTTTTTTTTTTATGTATTTGCTTAGATACAAAAAAAATAATAATATATATTACACAAAGACAACCCGAGTAAATACAAAATGGAGTTTTAAAATAATGATTTCATTTATTAAGGGAAAAATGCTGTCCAAAACTGCCTGGCACTACATGAAAAATGTATTGCCCTTAAATCTAATAACTGGTTGTGCCACCCTTTGCAGCAACAGCTGCAATCAAGCATTTGTGATAACTGGCAATGAGCCTTTCACGTCACTGTGGAGGAATTTTGGCCCACTATTCTTTGCAGAAGTGTTTTAATTCAGCCACACTGGAGGGTTTTTGAGCATGAATGGACTGTTTAAGATTATGCCACAGCAGCTCAATTGGATTTAGGTCCAGACTTTGATTTGGCCACTCCAAAACCTTAATTATGTTTTTCTTGAGCCATCCAGAGGTGGACTAGCTGGTGTGTTTGTGATCATTGTCCTGCAGCATTACCCAAGTGTGCTTGAGCTTGAGGTCACAAACTGACAGCCGGACATTCTCCTTCAGGATTTTCTGATAAAAGTGCAGAATTCATGGTTCCATCAATAATGTCGAGTCATCCAGTTCCTGAAGCTGCAAAGCAGCCCCAGACCATCACACTACCACCACCATGTTTGACTGCTGGTATGATGTCATTTTTATGAAATGTGGTGTTGTTTTTATGCAAATGTAACGGGACACACACCTTCCAAAAAGTTCAACTTTTGTCTCATTAGTCCACAAAATATTTCCCCAAAATTCTTGGGAATAATCAAGATTTTTTTGGCAAATGTAAGACAAGTCTTTGAGTTCTGTTTGGTCAGCAGTGGCGTTTGCCTTGGAACTCTCCCATGGATGCTGTTTTTTTGCCCAGTCTCTTTCCTATTGTTGAATCATGAACACTTACCTTAATTGAGGCAAGTGAGGCCTGCAGTTCTTTAGATGTTATTTTGGGTTCTTTTATGACCTCCTGGATGAGTCGTTGTTGCGCTCTTGGAGTAATTTTGGTAGGCCAGCCACTCCTGGGAAGGTCCACCACGGTTCCACGTTTTCTCCATTTGTGAATAATGGCTCTAACTGTGGTCCACTTGAGTCCCAAAGCTTTAGAAATGGCTTTATAACCCTTTACAGACTGATACATGTCAACTACCATTTTGTTTCTTATCGTTCTAGAATTTCTTTAGATCGCGGCATGGTGTGTTATGGATGCTCGACTTTGTCAGACAGGTTTTATTTAAATGATTTCTTGACTCAACAGATCTGGTAGTAATCAGGCCTGAATGTGACTAGTGAAATTTAACTAAAAAAAAACACTTTTTACTTATTCACAGTTCTTTCATGATTTAACAGGAGGGAGCAATTAATTTTTCAAGGACCAGGTAGGTTCACACAGCTTTTTTACCTTAATAAATGAAATCATCCTTACATTTACTTGCATTATCTTTGTGTAATATTTAAAAAAAATTATAAAAAAACAGGAAGGGGGCAAAAACCTTTTCATGGCACTGTACATATATGGTTATATTTTACTATTATATATTTAATGGTACATTTCAGATGGCGTCACTACATCCAAATTGTACTTAGAGACATTAATTTTCTATGAGACCACAGCATACAGACATTTTCCATTGACAAAGTCAAATTTAAATGATTCAGTGATGATAATTCACACTGATTTCACTATTTTAAAGTTTATACTTGGGTAAAGTAATGCTATCCTTTGAATGGAGTTGAAAATAGAACAGCATGAAACCAATATAATGTAATATTAAGTAATACATTAAATAAATGTGACGAGACTGGACAAAAAAAAAAAAAAAAAAAAAAATTAATGTACAAATTAAATTTCCAAACGCTCTAAAAATTTATCTAAAGCTGTTGAAAGGTAAAATGCTTACAGTTTACATGCTGTCAAAAATAATGTACATGTCAGGGTCTATGAAAATGTGCTAGAGCTACATTTTACCTGCAAATATATGATTATTAATGAGACTACACTTGATTCGCCTACACACAAGTCTGGAAGTTACAGAACTCAAACATTTCAAAGTATCTGACTAATCTCCTTACTGTACATCAATAACTCTCACACTTGTATTTCCCCAAAAACACTGTAGAAGAAACCTCAGAGATAAAGCTGATACTATGAGCAATGAAAGAGCAACCTCTGAGCAATAAAATTATCCTCTGGGAAAGACACAGAGAGAGCAGTGACACAAAAGAATGAGGTAATGAATGAGGAGAGAAAAAAATAAGAAGATGAATAGGTGAAGGGAATGTGACAGAGAGAGAGAGAAAGACATTAACCCCGGAA
Source organism: Carassius auratus (assembly GCF_003368295.1). Classification (NCBI taxonomy): domain Eukaryota; kingdom Metazoa; phylum Chordata; class Actinopteri; order Cypriniformes; family Cyprinidae; genus Carassius; species Carassius auratus. The sequence goes on from NW_020527832.1 coordinate 38,225, forward strand.
AGAAAAAGTGCAAGAGAGAAAGTGTGTATAGAGGTAGTAATCCCTTCACAGATGGCTTTGTTGCCTGTCTGATGATGGAGCAGTCCATATGATGAACTAATGGAGGGGTGTTGTGTAGAGGATTATCCTCCCACTCTCGCACCCCTGGAAACTGAGGTCAAGTGGTACAATTCCATTTTCAGTCCATTTAATACCACAATCAAAATCTCTCTTTTAACAATGTAACATTTTCCATGAGGTCTTATCTCTTCAAAAAAAACACTCTCTCGCACACAAATGGTTAGGGGATGTGGGAGGGCCTTGCACTGTGAAGCACATTTACAAACCCTAAATCCATTCTTTTCACTAACAATGTTTAATCTTGCTCTGCTCTTGGTCCCTAGAAAGGCTCTATACAAGATCTTTCAGCAAAGGTGAACCAATCAATCAAAGATTCGCCAGAAAAAACCCACCGCGACTACAGTAAAATGGTCAAAAGTCTGAAGATCTGATGTAGGCTCTGTGCTCTGCTTGTCAGTTTTCCAAAGTATCTTTTCCTACCCTTAAAATGTTTTAATGTGAAACGCTTAACCCAGTTAAGAAAGCTTTTATCTGTCTCCAATTAGCAGCTGATTCATTAAATATTGAGGGAGCCATGAAGGATTCAATTTTTAATGTTCATTTGAGGCACAGAGTTGTACAACAACTTCCCCTGGAGCGATGCATAGAGACAGTCTGTGTTCACCATTGATTACGCTCATTGAGGGGCCGAAATCCACTCCTCTCCTCCCACGCACCCCTCCATCCCATAACCTGTCTGACCCGTTTCAACGTCATTTTTTTCTCTCGACACAGGCTCTATGGATTTACTAATGGTTTTCCCCAGGCATGACTTAGTAAGACCTTTGAGTGTTGTCAGGTTAAACAAAAAAAAAAAAAAACTAATAAAAAAAAAAAAAACCCTGTAAATTATGCATCAATGCACTATATATATATATAAACCTTTGTAATCATTACAGAAGTATTACTGTACTTTACTGTAACCAAACCCAATGTAAATATATTATCTGTAAATATTTGCTTTGTATTAGTTTTTCTTTTTCAACTGCTTACATTTTCAAAACTGCAAAATGCCTCACATCTCTTACAAAATCAAGCGCTGCAATCAAAATATCCCAAACACATCTCAAAAGCATACATTTGCAAACACTTTTGCCATAGTTTTAATTTCTGTTAGATTTTTGTTACATAGGGAATAGTGTTGCGTTTTGCAAAAAGTGTTTTATGAAATTGAAACTTAGTCAATGGCCGAGAAAGTGTATGGTTTCGCAGATTTGGTGTGTGGTTCTGGTGTTTGAGTGTCATGTTTCAGAAATTGTGCCAAGTAAAGATTTTGTGTGTAAGTGGTTAATTTCAGAATGATTTCTTAAACACTTTTAAAAATAAATATTGTACTTTTTTTGTGTTACAAATATATTAAAATCCATAATTGAATGTTAACATATTAACTCAAACAACCCTAAAAAATTACTAAATTGGTCCACGGAACCTCTAGCACCCTCATGCAGCCCTCAAGATGTTCCTTTAAGCCAGTTTGAAACCTCCTGACTTGTGGTCTATTATGTTATATTAACCGATTGCCAGGCAACCTTCAAAGCCTTGTTTCAGTAAACTTGCATTCGGTCGTGTTTTCCATTTTTGTCATGTCATGATCCAATCAATTCCTGATGGAAAACATAATGTCCCAGACTACCATTTTTCTCTTATTGAACATTCAGTTTCATGCAATCAATACGTCAGATTATGAAAACAAATGACACATCAACACATTGCCGTAGGTTGCTATTCATAATGCTTCTTTAAATTAATTAATATTCTGGCATCTCTGTGTGCATGATGAAATGTTAATTTGTCTTGTGGGCATATGTGTCAAATGTGTGTGTGTGTGTGTGTGTGTGAGAGTGAAAAGAGAGCCAGATGACCTAAGAGGGATGTGGCTGTCGGGTGTGAGTAAACACACTGACCTTTTCAGATATCAGAGGAACATTTATTTCATATGGATGAATGACTTTCTCTGTCACTTTTTCTGTGTGACTTTATCTGCACAAACCCCTCAATTCCTTCTCTCTACTTCAGGAGTTGAAACTCTGGCTCAGCATCCATTTAATCTTTATTTTTTTCTCTCTTTTAGCCAACCATGTTTATCTTTCCCGCCTCAGATCTATTTGTCTTCTCTAATTATATTTCTCTACCATCCGTCTGTCAGTGTGAAGCTCTGAAGTTCTCAGAGGCTTTTCTTTCTTTTTTTTTAAACAAACCAACTGCCTAGTTGCCTAACCAGTATTTTTTCTTCCACTTATTCATTCATGTCCTTTTCAGGGTTGAGAGACGTCCTGATTCGGTCTCTTACCCAAGGTCTACACTCTTCATAATGTGGCTTCTCCATTCCTCTTGTTCAGAGAGCTTCCTCAGCACAGACAAAAATCAAAGGACCTATGCATGGGTTGCAGATTGTGTCACTGTGGGTAAAGCACAAATGCCTTATCTAGGGAGGGCATGCACACAACTCATAATCGGGAGGCAGCCAGCCAGAAAATACCCCCGTCTTTCTCAGTTGAGTGTGTCTGTCCAAACCGTTAACTAGACTGTGTCCCAGGCCAAAGTCACCCCTGTCCCAACTGGGGTTGAGTTTATATGTACATACTTTAGTTCCCACACTTCCTGAGGGATTTCCTTGATTTCTTAATTACTTTTCAAAGCTGGATAATGGCTTAATAATGAATTTTTAAAATAATTTTATAGAAAATATGTGCAAAAACATCTAGACAAAGAAAAACTTCAGAACATGGAGCACAACTACACTTACAAAAAAAGTAAAAAAATAAAATAAAAATAAAAAACATACTGGAGTATGTTTTACAAGAAAATATTTCTTTAGTCTTTTTACTTCAAAATTTCAAGTTTAATTCAATGTGTTAACTGAAGTTTCTTTGTAATTAATTGCGAAACGAACTAACAATTTCTGAGTTTCTTCAGTTTACAAAATTTTTTATTGACTATAAAAAAAAAAATCACACTTTATAATTATATATATATTTTTTTCTTTCCCATTAACCTTTATGTGGTTTACAATTAACTTGACTAAAAGAATCAAAATCTAAATGTAATTAGAATCATCTTTCTATGGTACGTACAACGTTCTCTTCCAAGTTCCCACTAGTTTAATACTAGGATTACACGCATGAATGCAAACTGACTAATTTTACAATTTATTTGAAATTGTATTATTTACACTATCACAGAGATCTGAAGAAATAAGACTGAATGTTTTATATCAACCACCAACATACCTTCTGTTCAGAGAGTTCCAGTATACTGGCTCCATGTTGGTCGCATCCACTGCTAAACTCTCCATCAGGAAGATTAAGAGAATTCCCAATCCACTGACCCAGTCCGAGAACCCCATAGCCACCCAGGCTCCCCTCGTCTGGACTCCCATGTTCCTCAAGACAAATGCCTGGGACCTAATAGAGACAAAAGACTGGCGGAGGGTTGAACTTCACTAGATCCCTCTGCTCTTGAGGAGATGGTGTGACCGCAACATCCACATCAGAAAGTCTCGGAGAACAAATCTCTGAATGTTTGTAAAAGAAAGCAGATTCAGAAACATCAACCTCCTTTGTTCCATTCAAAGGAGTCAATGACCTCAACTGAAAGTCCCAAGTAATTTTCAAATTTGAGAAGGCAAAGCCATATGGTTAATGTATGAATCTGATTTGGGATGGATTTCAAACAATATTATGATTGTACATGGGGTGAAGTTAAATGTTTCGAAGCGCACGCAGACTGATGCGGGGCGCCAGGTCCACTGCGGGTGATTTTTTAGAAATATTTCTCCATCAACCGCAGCATTAGCATTTCTGTCAGTGACTCGGAGTTGTATTTTTACTCCCGTTGAGAAAATTAACATCCACTCGGTAGAAATAGTTCAATATTTCAATGCACAAAGGTGTCAAAGATAGGTCGTACTTTTAACGCTGGTGAAGAACACGCATCTGGTGTCCAAAATGAGAGGTCCAGAACTTTTCGCTCATCTAATATCCAAATTATTCACGCAAATATGATGTTCCAGTCCTGAAACAACAGTGAGGATGTCCACCAGCACTTACTTACCCAATTAATTACAGTCCGACAAGAAAAACAAGAAACAAAACCCGTTTAGGGCATTGTAAGTGGCAGTAATCGATAAAAGTCTACTGCAACAAATGCAGAAACGTTGGGGACAAGAAACGAGATATTCCTGTAGTCCATGGACACAACGCGTGCCGCTCGCGCTCTCCGTTTCTCTGCTGCTCTGCGAAGTCTGGCGCTTTGACTCGCGCGCCGGAAGCACTGTTGCCAGATCCCAGGAGAAACAAACAACCGATTCTGATCAAACAAGCCTAACCGAAATTGCCGAGCACTGTTTTTCATTTCTAAAGGTTTAGTAGTTATTTATTAATTATGGGGAAGTCACTGCATAGCTACCTCCGTAATTTCATTTATCAAGACATAAATATATAGATTAAATACAGTCTGGATTAAAAACAGCTAAATTACAAACTTCCACGATTCGTATTTTATTAAATAACAGATATTATATTTAAATAGTACATTTAAATTTTAAATAATACATAGCTATTTTCAGTTGTTTATAATAAGCGAACATGGCAACAGCTGTGGTGCGCGCGCGCGCGTGCTGGTGACTGGCGGACCTGAGAGAGTTTGTAGATGCCGTCTTGAGAAAAGCTCCTATCTGAAGTATTTTTCAATACTGTTGAACTTAAATGTCACTGTAGCTTTACGGCCAACAAATCAAAATAACTAAAATGTAATCTGCGAAGACAATAGGTCTCGAGTCAAATTCAATTCAGTATTTCCAAGAAACATGGACTTTGCCTCAACTTTATTCAGGTAACAGCTCGAGGCACATCAGAACAAGGTTTGTGTAAGTTAAACCTTATGCCCTATTTCTAATCTAAAACCTGTCAAAACCAGTACAAAAGAGTGATGCTGGGATACTTGGGGAATCAAATGGTGGAGGTTTATGCGGTGCAGACTTAACATGAATCTAAAATTTGTTTCCTAACACTGTGATTGAAAGCGCAATGATTTTTATCTTTAGTAACGTTAGTTTCATTTGGCAACAGGAAATCAAGATCTAACTATCCTCGAATCTTTATAATGTAACACACTCCCTGAGGTCGTGAAGCAGAAGTGTGACTTTACTGCCTCATAGAGGAAAACAGCAGCAAAGCAGCAGTCAAATAGGACTATATTTAAGACTAAACAACGAAGGTCTAAGCCAACAATAATTGTAACAATGACAGAAAACAAATTCAGCTTTTAATTTTTTATTTTATTTTCAGTTTAACATATTTTGATCTTCGCAAAGAAAACTAAGCCCCATGTTCTGTAGGTACCCACCTAATCATTTAAAACTAAAAACAAAAAATCAATGCCGAACTGGTAGAGGAAGGCAAACTACCTTTTTTTCTTTCTTTTTTTTTTGTACTTTTACAATTTCTTTTTCAAATTTCAGCAGATACCAAAGTTCAACCTTTATCTGTACACGTCAATAATTGCAGTTATTCACTTGAACGTTAACATACCAACAATACATAGAAAACACCTCGTATGCTGAGTGAAGTCAACATAAGGGGAAATATCCTCAGATTCCTTGAGATGAGTGGTGTACATATAGTCTTTGCTGTTTTTTTCATGAGTGTTACATTGATGTTGGCCAGGGCAGTTCTGTATTGTACAGTTAAGGCATGTGAAACACCCAAGATGATGGCCTAAGATGGACAGAACTCAACAAATGGGGACCAAAGTCATTTACATTATTTACAGGACATCCAGTCTCCACCTCACCCAAAAGCGAGACGGGAGAATGTACGGGTGTCTTTGTACAGACACATACAAAGTCTCTTCACATGCATGCACACACCTAGTCTTTCTGTGGGTCCCGTTCTATGCTGTCAGGACGAAAGAGAGAGACAGTAGAGAAAGAGTTTTGATCTCTTGCTAAATCCAGTTCGACGACATCATATGATGCCTTTTCTGGTGGGTGTGATGGTCCCAGCAGGGAGATCTAGGTTACGTCCATCCTGGAAGAACTGAAAAACAAAAACCAGATTAAACTACAACGTAAGTAAATTAAAAATTTTCAGTCTCAATCTGTCGCATCTCACCTTCTTCATTGCAGTTCAGCTGTTTCACAAGCATCCATGAACTTTATAATGTCAACAATTGCTGTAATACTCTCAATTTTTCATTGCATTGACATGCAATCATGACAAGTCTGTGTCCTTGAGATTTTAGTTCAAGTGAAGTGCGTGAAGAACCGAGGAGAGTTTTGCTTCAGTTCATCTCCTCTCCAAACATTCATCACATCTACCCCCTCAACCCACAGCAGGGAAGAAAGTTTGTGAAGAAATATTATTGATAGACACGTCACATGAGAGTTTCTCTGCACAGTAATCTTCTAAAAAAGGCATAAAGGTTTTTTTTTTTTTTTTTAAATCAAACATTCAAAATTAACACCTTTTTTTCCCAAATGCTGTAGGAATATCCTTCATTTGATAGTGTTGCTGAGAGCAGTGGGGATCGCAGCTCAAAAGGATGCAAAAAAACTCCATCCCTTAGGTATGAGGATGAACTGGATCCGCACGTATTCCCTGTGTCTCACGCTCTGTAGCACTAAATGCAGCTGGTTGCCACTCCTTTCAGACTCCAGAATGGCGTACGAGTTAGTGCTGATATCCACCTCTCCGTGCTTTGTTTCAGTCATTGTCTTTTGTTATTTTTCTTTTTGTTTTTACAAAAATATAATCCAGTCAGAATAGAGTCAAATACACTTAAAGCAGGAATTTTTGTTCTCTCTTCTAGTCAAGTACCGGAATCTCCTCTTTTCTGATCCGTAGTCTCTTCCTATTCAGAGGATTCAGGTGAATAAACATTTATGATGCAAAACATAACATTTCAATCCCAAAACTCATGTATTTAAAAAAAAAATAATAATTACTGCTACACACTGCAGATCCTTGGCTCTCGATGGCCCTGTATCAAGAGCGCAAGTAACAAGACAGCAGAGCAACATTTCCATCAAGATGTTGGGAGATGAACAGAATCTCTGGGTGCTGTGAGAAAGTTCTGGAAGAGCACTAGCAGCCGGAGACCGTCAACTTGATACAGGCCAAGCGCATCCCAGAATCTGACCTCTGACACCAGGCATATTCTGAATGGTGAGGCGTGTCCCGTTTCACTCAGACACACATTTAAGCCTCGTCTTTAGATACACTGTTATACATAGTTTGTATTGGAATACATTCATTCATAATACAACATCCTCAAGAGGCAAAAAAAAAAAATCAAAAAGTACAAGGTAGCAGCCTAGAAAGTGCTCCAACTCAAAGTTCAAATACTTTGTATAGAACAATAAAAAAATAAATCATTCATCCTTTTTCAACAGCAACAAAAAAGTAACAACTTACATACAGAATCACAGTGCCCCAGAATCCATCCACACACACACACTTTCTGGACAGAAGGCAACATTTCACATCATGGACTGAGAATGAGTGAAAGGGGAAGAGTTGTAATGTAAGTAGTTTGTGTACAGACAACAGAGCTGCTACATTTATACATCAAACACAAACCTAGACATCCCGATTGCCCTCTTAGAACAGAGCCAAACGGGCCAAACAGCACCTCAGTCAGACTTTGAAACACTGGAGGGTAAAACGCAAAGCTTGACTGTCCTATCGGTCTCTTTAAGAGCCTATGTACAAAAAAGCGGCAACACTACTTCTGTCCATTCACGCACACACTCAATAAAGTATAAAATTGTGTTGAACAAAATAAAAGCATGGCATTTGTTTTATACATGTCAGTAAGCAATAAAATTTGTGCAGACTTCATCTCTTGCACACGCGCTCACAAAAAACCTAATTTTTTTTTTTTTTTTTACTTTTTTAAACAAGTGCAAATCTTCAAGTTTTCAATTTCATATTTTTATAGCTTTACCATGAACATTAAAATACAACAGTGTTTGTCTTTTAGGAGAGACGCTCAACTTCTCCCCAACAACGTTTCTCAACCTCCATGTTTGATACGGCGGAAACCGCTCTGTTCCTACCTCTCGTATGTATATTCATACAAATATTATACACATAATATATGCAACAATATATTCACACATTTTTGCATCGTAAAAAAAAACACAAAAAAAAAAACAACTCCATTTCAAATATGAAAACATTAAAGTGCCATGGTTTGGGTAAGGTGCTTTACTGAAGGGAGGCAGAAGAGGATCTCCTCTTCACACCGAACCTCCCAATAACCTCCTTCTGCTCCTCCCACAGTGCAGAGTGAGAGAAAGAGGGAGAAAGAGGAGAAGAGGGGGCATGGACAAATATTGCCCGCCCCTTCCCTCACTGAGCAGTGCACATTCTTCTGCTGATTTGCTCCAGGTTTAAGGCCTCAGGTAAACTCAAGTAGACGGGCTGGGTCAGTAATCCTCCACCTGCTCCAGCTCACCTCCCCCCAGGAATGAGTAGCCTGCGGAGGTGGGAAACAGGAGAACAGAGGTTGAGAGGTCTGAGGGTTGAATTTCTACAAGAAATGTCCCATCTGGGAATATACTAATGACTAATTCATAAACTTTTCCCCTTTGAAGCAGGGCAGAAAATGCTTTTCAATAAGTACATCAGCAAATAGATCCTCTTTGTTAGATGAAGATCTCACTATGACCCAGACAGCAAGAATTTGACAAGGAACCAGAATGCAGATTAAAAAAAACACAGTAGTTCAAGGGTTATTCTGGGTAATGTATGCATGCTGATGGGTAAAGCTGAATGGAACCCAGTAGGGGTTTGTGAGTGTTTATGTGAGCGTGCACGCTAACCGAGGATACTGGGGTCAGAATGGAGCATCATGCTAGGCTTTTTCTTCGTTTTCACTCCCTGAGTGTCGTATACGCTACCGCCCTTACTCATGTGAGCTGCCTGGAACATTGACTGTAAGAAGAAAAACCAGGAAGACTTTAAACAATGGACTAATAGAAAATGAAAACTAGAAAATAATAAAGCAGGTTTTCTTTATAAACCCAGTAAAACGCTATGAAATCTACCTGCAGGGGGAAGTTCATGTTTAATCCAGAGACTTCCTTGGACAGCTGTGGAAAGTTTCAGTACATTAAGACTCACCCAGTGTGGAGAATCGAACAAACGTTAAACAAGACAAACCGTCCTTCACAAACCTGCTGCTGTTGTCTCTGGTGGTTCGCTTTCTGTTTGGCACGGCGCTCCAGGAACTGCTTGGCAAACTCTTTGGCTTCAATTGTATCGCCCAGATAAATACGGATAAAGTCATGAACTTCATATGGAGACTCCACCTCCTTCAGATATGCCACAATGGTGGGCACTATCAAGAGAAATACAAGCATGATACATTTAATCTCCATTTCTTTTGGAGAAGACATGCGAACGGCAGATGTGACAGTTACCGTCCAATGAGGAGGAGTTATTTGCAGAGGTGTTGAGAGCGTGGAGCATCTGTTCACACCAAGTGGTGAAGCCATCTTGAGGTTTCATCCCCTGAAGAAGCTTCAGAAGCCTGTCCTCATCGTCAGTACGTTTACGCCGATTCAGCATGTATTGATCGCTGAGAACACAAGAGATGTTTGGGGTGAACATTGTGTGTAAAAACAGTAGTTTAATTGGAAAGTTCAATTGAGTGAGTACAAATTGTCTACCTAAGAGAGGGACTGCTGCGGCTGTTCTTCAGGCCAATGCTGCGATGGCTGGCTTGGTTCTTCATGGGCTCATCCCACATGCCCATAGCAGGGTTGCCACCTCCGACCTTCCCTTCCATGCCAGCTCCTGACCACATCCCAGATGGCCCATCACTCCACTGGCCCATTGTCAAACCTCCATGCTGAACGAAACAATGTTATAATGAACTAAAACAACTGTAACTCAAAACTATTTGCCAGCCATTCGGATACATATTAAACAATTCACTGCTCAAGATGTTTTCACCCTTTGCTGCTGCTGAGCTCTCTGCTGCAGTTTGTGAAGTCTCTCTGCCTCCAGCTCCAGGAGTCCCATGCTCTTTCCAGTAGCTTTGCCCAGAGACAGAGCTCCTGCCTGGCTTCCGCTCCACCCTGCGCCCCCTGGCACACTCTGCTGCTGCTGGCTCTGCTGCAGAAACTTCATAATCAGTTCCTGCTGCTGACGGCACTGCTGTAAAACACAAACATACTGTGTTACACATCATGAAAATCTAAAAGTGCAACCATTGTAGCCCAACGTGTCCATGCGCTCACCTGTTTTCGTCTATAAAGCTCCTCCTCCTCTCTCCTCTTCTGTTCCTCCTGCTGCCGGCGCTTTTCCTCCCTCCGTTTCCTCTCCTCTTCTTCACGCTTCCTGAGTTCAGCTTCACGCCTCTCCTGCTGGAGCTAACACACGGGCAGCAAAGGCTCAATTACCGAAAGAGCAATATGGGTGAAGTTCATTCATTCAACATGAAATGTGATCACAGAGAGAAGTGATTGATTGGTGACATCACGGTCCTGCTAAAGTCAACTGAAGTTTACTTAAACCGGTACAAAACTATTTTTTATATGTAACTTCTGGAGAGTGATAGCACAGACACTGGACAAGATCCAGACTATGCACAGCTAAACCTTCATCTAAAAAATGAAGTAATGCTTTGGGATTTAGTCACCAATGAGCCCTTGATCAAGACAAGATCAATGTACTCTAGCAGGACAGACAGCTTTACTATAGCATAAGTTGAAGGCACTTTCAAGATCACATGTTACGTACTTTCTGCAAATGTTCAAGAGTCGGACCCTGAGTGGAGTTACTCATGGTTAAGTCCCACAGACTGGTCTCACCGCCTACAAAACAGAAGATATAATGCTGTAACAAAAGCACATCATAAAATAAAGTGGCTATTATGAAGCATCAATGCATCTGGTAGTACCTGACTGCTGAGAGACTGAGGTAGGCATGTCCCACATGGGCCCGGTGTCTGGCACTGACATGGACCTGTTCATCCCAGGCATCATCCCAGTCTCCCCACACCTGAGACCCAAACACATCGCTCATAAACCCAAAACACAAGTATATACCTGGTCAGCTGATGCATTTACTGCTAGTGCGTGATACCTGTTCATGTGCTGAATTTTCATCTGAAGTTGTTGGTACAGGGCTGCAGTGGCAGCTTGCTCGAATTGTTTCTTCAATTGCTCCTGATCCATGTTCCCCTAAAGTAACAGAAAAACAGAACAAAAATTTGTATCTCCATCCAACTAAAATACTTTATTTTGCACAAGTTTAGGATTGGAGAGAAAAGAACCGTCAGGAAATGTCAAATGGGAGAATAATAGATCCAGAAAAGGCCTTAAAAGGGAATCGAATTGGGGTCATCTGTAACATGACCTCAATATGTCAGAGCACTGCCCTAAAAGGTTAAAAGCTCTTGATACACACTTTAATATTTTAAATATTAATAAATATAAATCTAATAAAGCAACTCAAGGCTGTGCTTGATTTGACCATGGTTAACAATTTAAGAACATGGTGTAATCATCGTTTCAAAAAAGCCCTGAGTGGTTACTAATACATGGCACAAAGCATCATCAAACTCATTTCTGGATATCTCACAGTGTTCCTCACCAGCAGTGGAGGAGGGGAGGGGCCGGGAGAGAAAGGCACACGCCCCCACATCTTGATGACTTCACCCAGGGGCTGAAATCCCTCATCACAACCACGTTTGACCAGCAGGTTCATGGTGAAATACCCAGCCTGAAACCACTCACACATCTCCACTGTAGTGAATGGACCTGAAAGAGAGACAACCAATACAGCCCACCATTTAATGCCGGAATGAACAATTAAAAAAACCTCCAAGATTGACTTGGTAGTCAGAATCACCTTGAATTTCCCCTTGAGGGTCTTTGTAGAACCACTTCATTGCGGATTCATGGGACAGGGGCAGAGCACTGGCGGAGTGCGGGAGAGTGTGTGAGGTGGAGTGAGAGAGTTTGTGTGTATTCGGGTGTGTGCGAGTGTGTGCCGCAGTGATGTGGCTCTCATGAAGTGCTTGAGTGAAACACTCCTCTTCAAGAGATGTGTCTTGCAGGGACGCCACCATCTTCTCAGCCTCCTTTAAAAGACAGATCTTTTTTAATTGACCTTCTATTGCTAGAGCAACAAAAACAAACAAAAAAGCAAGCACGCAGACCTGCTGAAGGTGCTTCATGCCATCTTCCTCCTCGGTGTCTCCCCCTACTGTTGGAAGGTCAGTAACAGGGGTTGAGGGAGGAGAGGAGCCCTGCATCAGAGTTGTTGTGCCACCTGCTGGAGCTGCATCTATAAGAACAAACTTACGTCTTGGTCCAGAGCTTTTAGCATTGCACGTTATTGGAACAAAATGGGAAAATGCACAAAAAGAGGAAAAGCAAGAGATAGAGAACCTTCAGATGGTTGGGGTGCAGGTTTTGAAGGAGGAGTGAGTATGGGTTTGAGAGTCTTTTCCTCTGCAACAGGCTGCACAGGGGCAGGAGCGGACACAGCATGAAGAGATGATGACTTTATTTCTCCATCACACACAGCTATTGCTTCACATGTGTCTGCTGAAAAACAAGAGAGGTGAGTTTAGGAAATACATCAGCTAGAGAAATGTAGGATGTTAAACGTTTAATGTTCATTTCAAGTAATTTTGGTCAGAGCACGTCAAAAGATGCAGAACAAAGGGGAACAGTCACTTCCTGCTAAATATACCGGATACAACATCAAAAAAGACGATTTTACTTACATTTATCAGCAGGACTGTCCTTCTTCTCTTGACCACCCTCTTCTTCCTCCTCCAGAGCTTCAAATTCCAGTTCCTGGTCTTCAGGGATTGCATCTCTGGAGCTTTTCTAAAGGGTCACACAAACCTGATTTAATCCATCTCTTTACTTAACAGTTATGTGCAAAAATGCATCTGAAATGTATTTAAAAGCGTTGCGAGACAAGCAAACCTTTATGCACATGAAGGCTCCAGAAGAATCAAATGTTCCCATCTCCCCTTCTTCTTCATCGGTGCACCACTCAGGCAGGCCATCTCGCTCTTCCTCTCCTCCCTCACTTCCGGTCCTCCTACGTCCACCTTCTCCATCTCGGAAGTCAAAGTCAAACTTCCTACGACGGCCATCCCCACTACCGTGATCCCGCCAACCTGCTGAACGAGGAGCCCCGTCTAGATGAGATTAAAGACAAGTTAAAAAAATAAAGTGAAAAATGAAAATAAAATAATAATAAAAGTGTGAATGTACCATCACGGCGGACTCCAGCAATCCTCCAGCTTCCCCCAGGTTCTGCCCCATCTTCGTCCTCCTGCTCTTCTCGGAGTATACGCCAGTTATCGCTGTCTGAGCGCGTGTAGTCCTTCCTTCCTCCTGCAACTCCCTCCTCAAAACCACCACGCCCACCATCACGCCTCAAAGGCTTTTCAAAGCGCCGCTCACCCCTGACATAGCAAATACTAATGATCAGCACAACAGAATATCTGACATCTAATCTGAGATAGACTGTTCATTCTGTCTTGATGACTTTACGTTATACAGATGCATGTTATAAACATTGTTATTCAGACAAATATGTACATTGTATATAAAACTTTGTGTATAAATCCACCTGTCATCCCAACTTTGACTGCGGTTCATCTCTCGTCCTCGGCCAAAACCGGCCTCTTCATCCACACTTCTTTGGTAAAATCCACCCTCTCCTCTGCCTCTCCCTGAACAACAAACAACATTTTGAAATACTTTATAAGATGTATATAATTCCATTTTCAACTGGAAAACCCATCTACTTATAAGCAAGCTCTCTTTTACATCCATGCTTTGATTATAATCACTACTTCTGGTGATTGTATTTAGGCTTCAAACTTCATAATTATTTTTGATCATTTGTGAAGATTAACATGATGAACAAAACATGTAAGAACCATCAACATTTGGTGATAACAGAGCTTATTTTCTGCTGGTGGAAAAATCCTATTGGTTTTTTGTTAAGGGTGCCAGTATGAACCTCCAGGTTGGCCTACAAAAACATGTCATCTGCATTAATTCACACCATTGGTCACAACCCACCTCGACCACCTCGAGTGCTTCCACGCCCTCTAGCTACACCTGCTGGCACAGCTCCACCTCCTTTACCCATAAGCCTTAGCACAGCCACACTGTTCACAGACATGGAGAAGTTTCTCTGAAAGGTGAGGGAAATAAAAATCAGTGTTGTACATATGACAATCAATATTACTTATATCCCAAAATTTGACCCATGACTACAATATGCATCAGTCACCTGCTCCTCCTCAGTCAGGGGCACCAAGGCCAATGGCTGCTGAGGCTCTTCCTGCAGGATAGCAGCGAACTCCTTATCCTGCATGCCCTCAGGGATCTGAACACGCAAACAAAATCTCAATCAGTCCTTCCAGAAAAACGCGATTATGCGATCGCTTGATTTAATGCATAATCAGCCAAAGGCCGCATATTTATGCGGGGTCGCATTTTTTCAAATACGCCGCTCTTTTGCCGCATAAATTACAGAATTTAAGAAAGCAAAATATGTGGGGCTAGCATGATTTCATAATCCCTGTATTTTAGTTGCAAAAAACTCACATATATATTAGCAGAAAGATGAAACGTGTTGCGTTTACTTCACACAAGTAAAGCGCTATTTCCCCCTATTGCCATGGGAACCTTATGAAGTGACGTAATTACGTGACGTGAACATCATCTGCAAACCCCGCTGTGAAACTTGAAGCGCGCAAATCATTCTTATTTGCCAACAAAAATAAGCGCAAAAGAACCCGATTTGTTACATGACAGAGGAGACAAATTATATAGCGAGAACTTTTTGATGAAGTTTGATGAAATAGAGAAAAAAGGTTATTCCCCCAACACCCCCTTCTCACTAGGCTACTAACACTGTTGTAGTTTCATTCAGGAGTTGATGCAACTTTACAGTTGTAAGATTGTTTACAGAACAGTACCAAAAACTTACAGTTGTAATTATATTAGTAGTATGTAAAATAATTTACGTTGCAGTAAGAGATATTTAAATATTCTGTGATTTAGTATGCTCGCTTATCATAGGAAGTAATACAAATTACTCTTTACATTAAGATAGCAGCCTAGTGAGAAAAAGGTGTTGGGGGAATCACCTTTTTTTCTCTCTCTTTTTTTTTTTTTAATCAAACCGCAGTTTTAGCAAGTTCACGCAATTTCATCGCATAAAATTGCAAAAATATCCCGCATATTCCATAGCATTTTTTAAGAAAACGTGCCCCAAAATCAAGGATTTTTGCCCGCAACAATCACAAAATAAATCCACGTTTTTCTGGAGGGACTGCTCAATTAGGTATGTAATCGACATACAATTACTGACTCTTATATCAACACTTGACCTACTATAATGAAAAGGTCCTTCCCTTATACAGGTGGCCTGTTCGGTTGTGTAATGGCAAGAATCTGGCGATTCAATACGTATCACGATACAGGGGTTGCAATACGATATGTTACGATACTGTAAGCAAGGTGATATATTGAAAATAGGATGTATTCTTAAGAAAGCTTTTATTTTAACATAAAGCTTTTTTTTTTTTTTTTTTATCCATATTCTGTTTTTTGAGATTCGATACAGTATCGCCAAACAAAATATCTCGATACGTTTATTGATATTAGCTTACACCTCTACTGTTCGGTTTCATTTATTTTACTTTAACTGCAGGAGCCATGAGTCACCTCACCTTGTTATCTTTGACATAAAGTGCTAACATCTCCTCACGGCCATAGCGGTAGTCGGCCAACTTGGACTTTGGCATTGCAGGGGAAGGGGGAGGGGACGTCACACTCCCCCCTCTGGATAGTGCACGGAGCCTGAAGTAAAACAAGACATAGTTGTTATTATTTCCATCATCCATTTAAAAACAATGGATCATTCTGGATTCATGATTGTGTATATGCAGAAAATGACAGAAGAGATTGAGCTTTAATTTATATATAAAAAAGAAAAGATGAAAAAAAAAAAATCACAAGTAGGGGAAACATCTGTTTCCTCCTGTTGACACGTATAGGCAAGTAGAACAGAAGAAGAAGAAAAAATAATGTGGCAGTTCATTAATTTACTGCAATACCAATAAAGGGAAAAGTCAGATTATCCAAAACACATTCTAAATGTTTCTAGGTTTGGTTTTTAGTGGCGAAGAATAATAATAATAAAATAAAAAATCTAATTAGATCAATGGAAGAAGAAAAAATTAGCTTTTTGTTTGGCAAGTGCCAAATTCAAGTAAAATATGTTTTGGCAAGTAAATAAACCAAAATTATTTGCCAGAGGGATTTGTAACAAAAACCACTTCTCTGGCTAAAAGCTACGTCAGAAAATGAAAATGAAAACTTTTTTAATTTCCTTTTTTAAATTCCTGACCAAAAATGCACATATGCATGAATGAGCATGTTAATTTAAAGTCATACTATCTGAAAAAAACATACTACCATTCTGGACCGAAGGTAAGAGTCTCAGCAGTCATATTCTATGTCCAAAGGGCTCAGGGTTTCTGTTAACCAAAGGAAAATGAAATAAAAAAATAAAGCAGAGGTTTCTGAATCTTATTTATCATAATCAGAAACACACCAAAATGTGAGATTGAAATGATATAACAAGCATGTCTTCATGATGGGGAAGTGCGTACCTTGTCCACAGAACAGGACTGTAAAGGACCGGTATGAACGAGGGACAGGAACGAGCTGGTTCTATCAGGACCGGTACAGGGGTTCTGTGTGCTGAGGTGGTAAATCTAAACTCTGTATGAATATTACAATAGCTGCCAGTTTCAAAGAGATAAGGGCTGATGGATATCTAGACAGATATAAGACCTCCAAAAGACGGCATGCCACCCTAATGTACCAGTAACTTCAGATCTTAAAAAAAAACTAAAGATTCAGCAATTTGAAAACACTTTAAAGAGAAAAAGCAATACACTATGGTTTTAGACTTTGTGGCAGCATAAATAACAGCAACTACTGTTTGAAAAACAAAAACAACTTGCAGGGCAGTTTGTAATGCCGTAACTATTGCTGGTTAACTTCTCTCAATTCTTGATCTCTTTTACTTATATTATTATTTATTTTTTTGTGAATTATTGTTTCATAGCCAAGCATTCAACTCCCAACACCTGCAGAAACACACAAAAACAAAAAACACTGATTGTTTTTTTGTACAAAACACATGCAAGCGCATCCATAAGACAGAGTCCAGTCATATTTGAATGATCAAATTAACTTTTGGGTAGTTCACATTAAACAACATTATTCATTTTCATTCAGTTTGTTTGGCCTTGTGTTAATGGATAAGCTGGATTGAGTATTTTTACATTTAAAAACTATTTTATCTCATTCCTTAAACATTATTTATGAACTATTTCATTTAGCTTAAGTAATTCAGCAAACACTTATCCAAAGTGACTTACAATGAAAGCATCAGATATAGCACATGCAAGTGCTATAACTAGTCTCAGTTAGCTTAACCTCAACCTTTTGTGGCAAGGTTTTATTTTTTATAACACTACATATTAATATTTAAAATGTGCTTTATAAATTCTGTTTATCTTTATTTTTTATTTCATTAAAAATACACACAAATTCTTAAATTGTTTTACATTTTATTGGATCAAGTTACCTTGAAATTTTAGAAGCAGACCCTTCAAATATTACATGGACCAAAATAGCAAAATAGTTTTATTTGTACTGCATTTTCGACACGCATACTTTTCAGAGAGACAAATAAAACGAAACGGCTCTGGTCATGGACCATTCACACAAAACTTGAACAAATACGTATAAAATTAAGACATACTGCTCTTTCTTTAAAATTTTCACCGCACAGTGTATAAAACAAAAAATATATACATATTTTTAGACACGTCACACTCGGTAATAGTTGGTGGAGGGATTAAATGGGTTTAGTAACGTTTTGCAAAAGCCTAAAATGAACTAAATAACAAAAAACATCCAAAACCCTTGTGTGAGAACTTTCCAAACTAGTCATGACTCTATAAGCAACAGTACAACTCAACGCGAGTAACACACACCGCGCTGTTATGCAACACAAATAAAGCAACACGCCTGAAACTGAGAGGCGTTTTCGAATGAAGGTTAAAAAGTAATCTAATTATAAACAACGAAACAAGGCCGATACGTTTTAAGGAGACCAAGAGAACAGGAAACGAAGAAGTAACGTCTGAAATCTGCTCGCGCTGCGCCTCGCTGCAGGCCTTCTCTGCTCCACACCGAGCCCTTCAACAATCTGCTACAGTGCGATAAACTCCGACGACATATGTGTGCAATTACCACTAAAATGTGATTACCAACAAATGCACAAAGCAGACTTCCCTTTAAAAGTTGAAGATGATTTAGCACACACCTCTTCTGCGAGTCTGCTGGCCAGCTAGGCTAAACTAGCCATTCACTGTTTTCTGCAGAGTTGGATCTTCTTTAAAGAACTCACTCCTTTTGCACAAACGTGCTTCGCGGGAAGCGATGATTTGAACTACTGGTATGTCTCTGTTTTCAACACTCGCCTTGTGTGAGTTCGATGCTGAATTCTTTATATATTTTCCCCGGTATCTGCAACGGTCGCAATGAGATTTTTTTTTTCTGTCTCGCTCGGTCGTCTTGTTGTTTGTGTTTTACAAAAATGGCTGTTGGACATGAACCACGTGAAAAATTCATCCAATGAACCGCGAATTCTTCTTCTTCTTTTTGTTTGACGCCGGCTCGAGAACTACAACAGCGCATTACCGCCACCTACTGCTTAGCATGCGCCAGAATCACTGCATATCTTATTATTATTTTGGTTTTATGGCGGGTTGCGAACCAACTTCATAGGTGCATACCGCCACCTACAGTGATGGAGTGTGAAGAGTATGCCGTATTTGGACCATCATTCAGAATACTACTTAATTAAAGAAATGTCTTTAACTGCAAAGGATTGTAATTCATCTCGATCGCTTTCTCTTTCATATGCTGTACGTGTAATCATAACATGTTCCACTGATTCCTCTGTTAAACAACATACATAGTCCAGTATTTATGTTTCCCCCACGTAGTGTTTGGTTAATATTTGAATTTCCTGTTCGTATATGTGTTAAAATGACTTGTTCCCTTCTACTTATGAATGATTTTTATTCTCTTTTTACTTTGTGATAGTGCCTACCTGTTTGACATGAATCCCAGTATATCTGACATACAATGTTTCATGCATTTAATATTACTGTAACTGTTTCCCTTCTGTTCTGCTGAGTGCGATATCTTCACTGCATCTCGAACAACATAATCAAACTCGAATGATATTCGTTGTTTTTGCTGTTAATAATAGGCTAATAATAATAAATATGATAAATTAAATAATAATGATACATATTATTATAATTATAGCGATTGTATTGTTATTATTAAAAGCCTACTGTTATGTATTTACTGTATTATTATCAAACACACACACAAATATAAATATATATATATATATATATATATATATATATATATATATATATATATATATATATATATATATATATATACAGCTGTATCGAATTTAATCTTCAGATTTTCATTTATTATCATCACTTCATGAGTATATATATATATATATTTGTGTGTAGGTGTTATTAAATTCTATACAGTAGGCCTATATATATATATATATATATATATATATATATATATATATATATATATATATATATATATATATATAATATTATTATTATTATTATTAAAGAGGGGCAAGTGAAAGAAGAATAAGTAGTTTATATATCGAAGAAGAAAAGTCTTTTGTTGGGTTTACATTGAAAGTATCTTGATTTTTTTTTTATTTTTATATCCACTCAGTTGCAGGACCTTCAGGTGTGTCGGTGAGAGGCGAGCAGTTATTTGACTATCACTGCAGTATGGAAAATGAGCACCCCAGGACACTTTCTTAGGAGTTATTCAAAGGAGATTTTGAAGGAGAGCTGTTTCATTTCAGTCTAATGGATCACCAGACTGTTTTGCTGGCGTTTCTCTGCTTTCTGCTCGTCACTGTGCGCTCAGAAGTGCAGAATGACTTCTCACCCGAGTGCCGTGAGTTTATGTATATGGGCACTCCCCCGCGGGGTCTGGAGAACCGCTCACTTAAAAAGATCTGTCAGCGTTATAACGGCAAGCCCCGGTATGTCTCTCTGTATGATGTGGTGGACCACATCCCGGTGTATTCTGCGTACACTTTCAAACGCTCCGACGGCTTCAAGAAGGTCGACGTTCCTTGGATGTTCGAGCCTCAGGTAACCAACTGTCGAGTTCTCATTTTTCGCTCATAATGAGTAAAACTGCAAGTATCCATAACATTTGTAGATTCATGCATAAAACAAGGCACAGGTTAGATTTCAAGCAATTATTTAAAACTCAGCCTGCTGATTGTTTTTTATTTTTATTTATACATATATATATATTTTTATAAGGCTTAATTTGACTTATCTGGTCTTCCAGCTTGGTTGGTTAGCTGGTTTTAAACCTTAAAATGCTTTGGTAAGACTGGAAAACCAGCTGCCAAATACTAAATCAGATAAACACCATCTGAAAGACCACTTTAAACCAAATAAAACCAGCAAACCCTCTTAGGGTGGTTTAAGCTGTTTATACCAGCAGGGTAAGCTGATTTGCTGGTCTTATGGCTAGTTTAAGAGCATGAAAACATCTAACCCTAAAACCTTTACAATAAAAACAATCTAAATATCTAATTGTATATGTTTTCTATATGGTGCATATTTTATTGAAAATAGACAACCTTAAAATCTTGCTGTTTTTTTTTACATAAATATTCTGTACTCGTTCAGCTCTCCACGGCATCAGACTCTGGTGAGATGCAGCCGTTTCCTCCCGATGATGTCCACGACAGTTTTTCAGACGCCCAGGCCGTCTTGGAAGACTACTCAAACATGGTTGATTTCGAACGAGGCCATTTGAACCCCGACGAGCACCAGGCTCACCCCGATGACAAGGCAGCCACGTACACCCTCACCAATGTGGTCCCACAGGTCCGCGAGTTCAACGTGGGCCACTGGAAACACCACGAGCACATCATCCGCCGTCGACTCAACAACTACTGCCGCGGTACGGCCTACATAGTCACGGGGGTCACCACATCTGGCAGGATGATCCGTAGATACAACATCAATCGCGTGGCCGTTCCCACCTACCTGTGGTCGGCCTACTGCTGCATCGATTACGATCACAATGCCCCCTTTGATGAGCGATCCAAATTCCCGGCCTTTGCAGCCTATGGGCTCAACGAGAAAGAAGGAGCGGAGGTCATAGAGATGTCTGTGCAGCAACTAGAAGAGTTTTTGAAGAAGAACACCTTTGTGGACAAGAGGTTTCAGATTTTCTTTGGGAACTGTGAGCCTAATGATGCCATAATGAAAGTCCAGACTTAGGTGTCTTCGTCTTGCCTTCGTCTTGGTTCTTCTTGCCTAAATTCATAAACGCAATTTCAAACATCATTCAACTGTCAGAATACTGTTCTGCAGAATGAATATCCTGCAATATGCTCTTAAATAAAAGGTTCCAATTCAATTTTACAGATTAATGAGACAGAGAAAGACTGTCTCTGTCAAAATCTCTTATCGTTTACATGAAAGATACAGTAAAATTCTGAAATATTATATAAAGTTTTTTGTCAATTTTTCCCATGGGAGCAAATCTGAACGTTTATCAGCTGTCTGAAAGTGTCACATAATCCTTTAAAAACAATAAGTAAAAAAAAAAAAAAAAACATTTTTTTAGGATTCAAAAGAAAAACATTATGGCAATCTTTTCTTTTGTAACATTATAAATTAATTTTCTGTCACATTTGATCGTTTTAATGCACCCTTGCTGAATAATTAGTTTTTTTTATTCTAAACACACACACATAAAGCACACCTTTTATTGGAAGTGTGTGTGATTTAAAGAACCTGTAGTTTGAAGAACTACAAAGAATCGCTGCATAACATTTAAATTTTAAGGGTCTACTGAATAAGATTTTGAGCATTAGACCCCTGAAGAATATTGCATTTTACATAATTGTGTATGACTGCGGGCAAAAATTAAAATGACTGGATATAAAAATGTTAACTTATTTGGATATAACCCTGTTATCTCTCTCTCTCTCTCATTTTGTTGTTGTTTGTTTGTTTCATTTGAAGGGTGAAAATCTGTATCCATTTCCTTTAGCCTTTACTGGTAGAATGAAGATCCAATTTCAGTTCCAGAAATATTTGATATCTTCTAATTAAGACTATTTGTCCACGAGAGGACTGAAAAGAGTGATGAAATGAGAGAGATCTAATGACTATAATCATCTGGGGCCTTAGGGGTTTTATTAGGTCCATTAACTTCTTTATAAGACTGCAACAGCTAAATCTTTTCTCACTTTGTAAGCATGTTTACTGCAATTTATCTGAATATTGTAAACTCTTCTCAAATAAAAAAATCGACCACTTAGTCTTCTCTGTTTGCCTACGTTCTGTCAATTAACAACATAAGAACATGAAGACTCAATAACATAAAAGCTCTAGGCGTTTTGGATATTTTCTAGAGCTTCAAAATTATATAATAAATAAAGCTGGCATCAAACTCCTATCGCTTGATCAATTTAATAAGTACACCATCTACTGATTCTTTTCAAAGGAAAAAGATGCTTTTGTGTGTGCATGCAAGATTAACAATGGCATGAATATTAGATAGCTTGTGTAATATCAGATAACCAAATAAAAGTGGCGTAAAGAGGAGGTGAGCGAAGCCCCATTCTTTCCTAATCCCTTGTCCACACAGGACACAGACTCCATACAGACAGGCTTATCTCTGTATTCCTTTTTCTTTCATCACCTCTTCACACTCCATTGAGGACTGTTTGTTCTCTCGCGATGGGGAGTATAGAATAACCTGATTTACATTTTATAAGACTGCCATAGAGATGATTAGCTCTACAGAAAAGAGGACCTGCATATATGGAGAAAAAGAGAGAGAGAGAATCATTTGTAATATGTGATAAGGTTTCTGCACAGTATTTTCCTGAACCATCATGTCTCTCCCTCCTTTTACTGATTACCTCTTCCAAAGAAAGCTGCTGGTTAAAAGGAGATGATAACTATTACATGTGTGATTTACTCTGGAGTAAATGAGACAACCACATTTATATACACACAACTCTCGTTGGAAGTTCCCAGTTGGTACCTCCCAAATTGGTGCATGAAAGGTTATGATGAAGGAGAAGGTGCCCAAACATGATTTCTAGAGAGGGGGGACCACTAGTGTGCTCTTGCTTCTTACAAAACCAAGACAAGTCAACATGGCCCACCCTTAAGTCTCCGTGACTTCTTGATTTGGCTCTGGCCCCTTGTACGTCTCTGGATTTTAAGACAACTCTCCTCAATTATTAATTACCAGAACACCGATAGTGCAGGACAAGTTACAGATCAAAGCAACCGTCAAACAATAACAATAACATATCGTTTTCCTTGAGGTAGAAAAAAAGTGAAAATGTTGTAGCCTAGATCCACGTAAAGCCACTTTTGTTCAAGTTCACCTGCAGGACGCACTCTTCTCTTTCAGGCAACGTCTCATCAGTTCTGTTTTGCTTATCTAATCAATGCTATTCAAAATAACTAGCTTCGAATTCCTCTCACTCTCTCATTCTATCAAAGAAGCAGTCAAGTGAGATTGTCGAGAAGCTCCTTTGACTAAAATGCGTCCCTCGGTCATCCTTCTGGCCCTTGCCATCACAACTTGGCTCTCTGAACACTGGGGAACTGCAACCGTAGTTGAAGACTTCAACCATGTCGAGAGATGCAAGGAATCGCTGTATATGGGCACCCCACCACGAGGCTTCAGAGACAGCAGACTGAAGAAGATCTGCCAGCATTATGCTGACAAACCCAGATACGTGACCCTGTACGACTCCAAAAACCGTATCCCGGTTTACTCTGCATACACCTTCAAGAAAACAGAGGGCGATCGGCGTGTGGACTATCCCTGGATGTATGAACCGCAGGTATGAAACTATTCAATCCCAGAATATAAAAAGTACAAAAACTGTTACTAGTATGATACCCTTTGGAATGGTACTAATACAAATCCTCAAAGTAAATAAGATACAAAGGTATACATTTTGAAACCCCAAGTGAAAGCTTTTCTGAGAGTTTGAGGACTGGATTTCTTCTTTGTAATGATGTTTTGCCCTTGTTCCTAGCTTGCAGAGCTTGACGGGAATGGGAACATGCTGCCGTTCCCCACCGGATACTTACACATGAAGTTTGAGGACAGCCAGGCGGTTTTGGATGACTACTCTGATGTGGTTCTGTACGAGAGAGGCCATCTGAATCCAGACCAGCACCAGTCAGACCCACAGGACCGAGCAGCCACCTACACGCTTACCAACGTTGTGCCAGAAATCCGTGAGTTTAACATCGGACCATGGCGCGAACACGAAGAGCGCATCCGCGTGCGCCTCAACAACTTCTGCCGGGGTAGAGCCTATGTTGTAACTGGGGTTACCACTACTGGAAACATGATCCGGCGCAACAACCAGGACCGGGTTGGCATCCCCGAAGACGTGTGGTCTGCCTACTGCTGCACTGATTACGACCGGAACGCACCACACAACATACGCATCCGTTTCCCCACACAAGCAGCCCTCGCTAAGAACGCAAAGGAGGGGAACAGAGTCCAAGAGATCACTGTGCAGGAACTGGAAATCTACCTGACTAACAAAATGGCTGTAGACAAGAATTTCCAGCTGTTCTATGATAACTGCAACTCACCTTCACCTCTTCCTCCCTACCTTAATTATGCCAAATGATCTGTCTTACCTCCAGATTATAGCTTTGCTTGTGGTGTAAAATGTTTCTTATTTTCTTCTTTCCTGTAGCTTCTCTGTATATTTCTGTACAATTTTTAGAATACGAGTTTAAAACTAAGTCCTGTTAGATCTGTAGAATGTTAAATTTAGTGTCTTTTGATGTTATGCAATATCGTTTAAATATTTGGGGCTGGTAAGATTTAAAGAAATTAAAAGAAAATTAAGAGAAAAAGAAATGTTAATTACATGTTTTTGGTTTCCACCAAAATGTTAAGCAGCACAACTATTTACATCACTGATAATAATAAGAAATGATAAGAATTGTTTATTAAGCACCAAATAATCATATTAAGAATGATTTCTGAAGGATTCTTTGACACTTGACCCTGAAATAATGGTTGCTGGAAATTCAGCTTTTCCATCACAGGAGTAAATTACACTTTATAAATAATAAAATAGTAATAGACCAATAAAACAGTTCATTTGAAATGTAATATTATTTTACATTATGACTGTTTTACATTATTTAAAAAAAAGCAGTTTACTGAGCATATGAGATGAAAATCTAATAATACATAAAAATCTTACTGGCTTCATTTTTTATAGCCCTATAAAGTATGACTTAATTGATATTTTGAGGATATTTAAGAAAACAATTGTCATTTTAAAACAGCGATTGTCTAAGTAATTTCTTTCCACCTTTTGTCTATAATTATTGTATTGTTTTCATCTTAATAGTCTCAGTTTACATACATGTTTAGTAATTGACTGATGCCACATTAATTTTGGGTTGTGATAAAGATGTGTGTCCAAAAAACAAAACAAAGAAACAACAAAAGCTGTCATGCTTTTTGAACCTATTTCTATGGAATTTTATTGTTTCAATAAACTCTACTGATACACATCAATAAACCTAAGGTCAATTCTATTGGGGTTTCATCATTATAACCATATATAGTTTGTTTCATGATAATTCAGTCATTATACCAGGCATAATTTCCATGAAAATTCTGATACAAAACCTTTGCAGTTTTTGTAAAGATGGAAGGAAAAATAAATGGCATGGAAAAAAATGTGAAGAGTAGATGAATTGAAAAACGGGTAGCACTTTATTTTACAGTCCTGTTCCTCATGTTCATACTATGTACTTAATATAGAAATTACAATAACTATGTAATAACTAGGTACTAACCCTGAACCTACCCCTAAACCTACCCCTACCCCATGTAGTTACCTTGTGTTACCAGAACTTTCTTAGATAAATACACTGTAAGTACACGATAAGTACATGTTAGTACACGTACTGTAAAATAAAGTGCAACCAAAAAACGTGTAAACCTGTGCAGAGAACCCTGAAACCACAAAAGGAGGACAATTCGAAACTTACTGGGTTGGTCAAACAAGAAGTATTCCACTTAAATAACTATCTATATTTTGCCTTTAAAGCAACATAAGTTCAAAGGAATGTAAAGGTCACACAGGACGAGTTTTCATTGACTGACCAGTGCAAGTTAATACCATGAACAAGATTAGCAAACTTGTGGGACATTGTTTTCATTTCTTA
This sequence comes from Carassius auratus, assembly GCF_003368295.1. Classification (NCBI taxonomy): domain Eukaryota; kingdom Metazoa; phylum Chordata; class Actinopteri; order Cypriniformes; family Cyprinidae; genus Carassius; species Carassius auratus. Next base: position 64,748 of record NW_020527832.1, read on the forward strand.
AGGGCATAATCTAATCTCAGAGAGACACAAATGAGCAAGGACATGCAAATGCCATAAAGCGAATAAGGCTGTATAATCCTTAAATCTCTCTATAATTCATAGTCTTCTTCTCCCCTGTATTCCTTTCTATAAATTGTCTTCGGTTGATATCATTACTTTATCATTAATTTTGTGTCTGTATAGTGTATAAGAACACAAGGGAATAATAAATTTGCTTCTTTCTTGGCTGCTACATTCTGCGCAGGATGGAGGTACTATAGAGTTTTTTTTTTTTTTTTCTGTTCTGGAAGACTTTGCAGATGTGGCCCAATGTAAACAATCAAAGTCCTCTGATCCCAGATCAGCAAACCACATTGACAAATCAGATGCTTTCTAACGATCACATTGCCCCAAGTCAGGGACTAAAATGATCAAGTGTTCTGAATATACAACATTAAAGACGCTATAGCTGTTCAGAAAGGACTATTGCTAAAGAGGACCCCGGGGCCCGGCCTATAATACATGCTTGAGTAGGGTAACCTATTTCTACAGCTGTGATCAAGAGGTGCATGGCTGGCTGTAATTTAGTATTTGAACGCTAGATGGTAGTCCTATCAAAAAAAAAAAAAAAAAAAAAAAAAATATATATATATATATATATATATATATATATATATATATATATATATATATATATATATATATATATATATATATAAATAAAATAAAAAATAAAAAATCTTGAAAATTATTTTAGTTACTAGAAATATTTTTGATCAAATCTTGCATAATAATAGATTTCACTACATACATTAGGGGAAATTTTTATTTGTTTATTTTTCAACGTATGTTTTAATGTCTTTATTTAGTGTTTTATTTATTTATACAGTCACCAAATGCAAGTGCCTCTAGGAAAGTTTAACACGTTTGCCCTGAAACGTGAGACCACTGTCGTCACAGGATTTTACACAGAAATGGTGAAAGTATATTGGGCAAGACAGTGACTGCCAAACACAGCTCAGACAGAACAGCGCGCGCTGAAATACTATCAAGGACGCAGGAGGAACAGGGTCACGCAGGAGTCATACGGTGCATGCATTGAGCTCAAATCTGCGCAGTCTGCAGGAACACAAAAAACATCGCAATTAAGGATTTAAGAACAGTATGCACAGTAAAGATGCACCTTGCGAATGCAAACATTTTCAGGTAAGCCAAGCTTTTTATCAAAGGGGGAAAAATTAATGCAGAAAATGTTTGTAATTGTAAAAAAAAAAAAAAAAGAAAAGAAAAAAAAGGACTAAAAAATATATATTATAGTTGGTTTTGCATTTTCTCTTTTCTTCATTTAAAAATAAATAAATAAATGCTCCACCCACGATTTCAGTATCACACGTATGCATGTAAATAAAACTTTATTCATATTTGTGACTCTGGGCCACAAATCCAGCCATAAGGGTACATTATTCGAAATTGAGATTTATACATGCCCTATACATGACTAAATAAGCTTCCCATTGATGTATGATTTGTTAGGATGGGACAATATTTGGCTGAGATACAACTATTTGAAAATCTGGAATCTGAAGGTAAAAAAAAAAAAGGACTAAATATAGTGAAAATGGCCTTTAAAGTTGTCCAAATGAAGTTCTTAGCAATGCATATTACTAATCAAAAATACATTTTGATATATTTACAGTAGGAAATTTATCTTCATGGAACATGATACTTAATGTCCTAATAATTTTTCGCATAAAGAAAAATCAATAATTTTGACCATAAGTTCATTTTGGCTATTGCTACAAATATGCCACATCAATTTAAGATTGGTTTTGTGGTCCAGGGTCACATTTATTGCATGATGTAGTGCTGCTGCTCTGAAGAGTTGCATGACCTATGGCTTCAGTCATGCCATTCATGAACTTACCAGAACTTTCTGTTCTGTCTTTGCGCAGCAGAGGGGCCATTACATGATCTTTCTTATTACCTTTGTTATTATTATTGTTGTTATTATTATATTATTTTCTTATTTATTATTTGTTATTATTATTGTTGTTATTATTATATTATTTTACCTTTGTTGTATTGTTAGGTTATAGAAAGACGCTCATGGGAGCAGTGACTGGTTCCTTTATGAACGCAAATCTTCCCACACAGTGATGTAGACATGTGAGGGAGTGAACAAGTCTTAACTTCTATAAAGAATTTCTCTTTGGGTTTGAGACTTTAGTCTTTGCAACTTTAGGGATCTTATCTATTCACGAACAGCTTGTAATACTCCAAAGAGAAAGGAAAACTTGAAATCGCATCATATCACCCCTTTATCATGTAGGAATTTTCTGTAGTAACACCGAGTATACTAATTCAGATTCTAAGGAACTGAGTCACTTAGATGAATCAAAATCTGCCGTGGCTTTCCCAAGCTGCTATACTACTAAAAGAGGAGCTGCGTCATACTGTTTAGAGCGGTGACCTCAGTATGAACAGTGTCAGTGACATACAACGATGAATCAGATGACTTGTAGAAGCTTATCCTTGAGACAAAGAGGCGAAGGCGTGTGAAGGCTTGGGTCTAAGGTTAATACGAACACCAATGAGCTCCGGGAAATGTAGTATTTGGCCTCAGCTGTGAAAAAGCATAAAGTGGATTGAGATTTATCTTACTTTATCAGTACAAGTGTACAATTCCATACAATGTACATCTTGTGTACTGTGAGTAGCGTGGTCGAGCGGTCTAAGGCAGTGGATTTAGGCTCCAGCCTCTCTGGAGGTGTGGGTTCGAACACTGCTGCCATCACTTGAAAATTCTGATCCGACACGAAAGCTTTGTTGGTGTTATGCATCTTGCTTGTGTGAATGGAATGAAGAAATTAGTAAATTCATTTTTGTTTATGCACAGTGAAAATTACCTCGAAGAATATGGTGTTGACTTCCCTATTCGCATATAATAATATTAATGAATATACTAGAATTACTACTAATTATTTTTTTAAAGACAGGTCAAATTCTTCACAAAAAGCATAAAGATGATGAATAAGGAGACACCTTCACACATGCATTTACTTACAGTGAGTATTTGTAATAACAGTGTTTATTTGTCTGTTGAGGGCTGGTGTCAATTTTGACCGTGTTTCTGTGGCTGGGTGGAAACCTGGTCTCACCCCTCCGACCCATCTGTGACCTGAGGGTTCTGGACCACTTTGTACGAGAAGCTCGAGATTCTGAGGTCATCATGGTGAGGTCTCCATGTGCTTCACACAGAATGTCAGGTTATTTTCAGAAACGGCACTTCATCTGTTCCTTTCCTCTCAGCGAGGTTGCAGAGGAGGCTGTGGCGTGATGAAATCCTATTTTGTGCCTCTGACTAGTGTTGACTTTGCTGTTTGGGAACATATGGATGTGAGTCATGATGTACTGTGTGTTTAACATAATATGAAAAACATGACGTATACATACAAATAAATACATGAAATACTTAAAACCAGTATTATGCAAATCAGCAATACAGCATAATATAAAAACATAAATTTCCATCATGCATATGTAACTCATTTATGTTTTATAATTACTAGTAAAGGCTTTGATGTGTTAATTCATCATTCAAATCTATTTTTAATGCCAGTGTATATCATAGAAAGTATTTCTAGTTTAAATCCATGTCTCCAGGTTACTGGACAGGCCGTGGAGGTCCAGACTGGTCTGTCTCTGCTGGATCAGGCCCTGAGTAATGCCATGAAAACAGTGAGCAACTCTCCTCTGACCAGTGCACTGGATAACAACATCAGTAACATCCACAGCCTCGGCCAGATCCTGCACAGTCTTGATTTGCAGGTGTAGTGACCATGAGGACACGTGTCTGTCACAGCAAGGTCTATTCTGACAGTATTGACTATTCTGAAATCCACACCCAGTCTCTTTTCTAATTTGGCATTCTAGGAAATTGTGCAAACGTGCAGCGCAGTCGGTTTACCCTTTGCTTCCCCCCTCTTTCTTTTTTGGCTGCAGTCAAAGTGGCGGCAGGATTCTGGGAAATGTGTTTTGTTTCTCCAAAGCTTCGGTTCATGCTGTACTGTGGAGCTGCATATATATATATATATATATATATATATATATATATATATATATATATATATATATATATATATATATATATACAAAAATAGATACCTAAATACAGCTTGTGTATATATACTCCATACTATACTGCAATTAAAGAAAGTAATTAATGGATTTTTCCAACTATAGTAAACCAAAAATCCAATGTATGAATCATTACTTTCTGTAACTGTGAGAATTAATTGAAGGCTGCATCAATAAATTTCAATCATCATCAGTGAACCATTCCCACTGTGCTAAAATATGAATCATGCTTAAAATATAGGGTACTATACACAATACACTTGAAACTAGTTTAGTAACCAAAGTAGTTTAGCAGTAGAAAATAGTCTTGGTTTGTTGTGTGTGTTGTGATTATTTTATGAGGCGATCCAATCAGATCGGAGAGCGGCAATCTATTCAGTTCTAGTTTTTGGGATGATACATTTTCCCTAATGAGTCCATTCTGTTTCCGCAGCAGGCCAGGTCCACAGTTCTTCCAGATGATTCAGCTCCTGCCAGCGCACAGACGCAGGAGGTCTCCTCTCTCCCAGAACTTCTGCAGGTGCAGAGCAGTTTCCTGCGAGGGAAAGTCAGACTCCTGCTTTCAGCTGCACCGGCATGCCAACGGCAAAACAGCTGAAGCGAGCTCAGGGAAATGTTTACAGCAGTCACACATACACAACGAACCCGGACAAGAACACTTATTTGTGACAAGTTACCCAGTCTAAAATCTTAAAGAGCTTGTGCATTCCAGGTGTCGCTCTTCAAATCGTCCTTTGCATTCGAAAGCCTGCAGTCATGTTTCTAGAGCATGCATCATGCAGAGAGAGAAGCAAAACAGCAGTGATTCCTCGACTTGTTCAACAAGGTGAACATGGCAGAAGATCCTGCAGAGGAACATTTCAGAGCTCACAAGTGGACTCGAAGGCTTCTGGATTACAGTACATCTGAGACACTTTTATTTAATTATATTTGTATGTTCAGTTACCTACAAATCCATGAATTGTGCTGCTATTTTATTGTTATGTTTTAGTTGGCAGTGTATGCACTCTAAAGAACACGTCCTTTTCAGAGTTGTGTACATTTAACAGAAGGACCAAAGGTCTTTTTTTGAGGGTTCAGTAGGGTTTGCCAAGTGGACACAATGCTATGTGGCTGCATGCTTCCATCTAGAGGGCAAAACACAAAGTTTAAATGAAAAGTGAAGTATACATCAAATTAGTGAATACATTTTTTTTAGTAGAAAGCAGACAATTTAGCACAACAACGTGCAAATAATGAGACAGGTCTGTCAGTTAGTTTAATAACCTTTTTTTAATATTGTCCAGTTCAGATACACAACATACAGTGTGTAGTAACCTGTATAGGAAATAGAAATATGAATTCCATTCTTTAGACCCGTTGCGGTCATACAGTCCTCCCCTCATCTCAAGCCTTTTTTACGTTGCTGAAATTCAACAAAATGAAACTCAACAGGTGCAAGTCTTTTTTTTGGCGACCAAGCATTAATAATCAACAGTTGTGTTTCTCAGTATTTTTTTCTTCATATTTTTTTTCTTTAAATCCTCTATAATACATAGGCAACCCAGACAAAAAGTATCACCATGTACGTCTGGTGAGAGTGTGCTTTATATGTCTGTCAGTTGCCGGTAGAATCATCTCTCTCCCTTTATTTTGTAGAAAAATATGAACTGTTTAAATTCTCTACTTTGAAATATATGCAGCTCAAATTCACAACAAAGAGATAAGCCAGAACGCTGTGGAATCCCACCTTCACTCCCAACAAATCTCCAATGGTTTGGGTAACATTAAATTTCTAAAAACTTACAACCAGGTAAGAGAAAACAAACACCCCACATTGTCATTTAGTCCACTGAAGTGTAATGAAGAACACCCAGGAGAATGACTCAAACAGCAGGCCTCTCAAAAAAAAAAAAAAAAAAAAAAAACAGGGCTGACTCAAGCGATTTACATCCTATGGCCTCGTACGAGGAAATAAAACAAGCTTCTCCACATAAACTTTCTCATTTAACGCTCTCCAACGAAATATTCTGATTAGGCCCTGATCGGTTCCACCCTCCGTTTATCAAACGAAACAGAACCAGATGCAGCCAGCGACTCTATTGTCCACCACATTGTCGGGTCTTGCAGCAAATTTGAATTCCAAATGCAATTACTCTCATCAAGTTCGCTCATTCTTGACTCGATATATTCTCTAATGTGGAATTCGCTTCGTTTCCGCTTCTCTCAACATTCATTACGATTTAATGTCTTCTGTCGAAAAAGAAGCTTTAGTATCTGTAAACCTTCAAATGAAAATCTAATAAGGGTCTTCAGAACCGTGGGTGGAGGGATGTGATTGGCTGAATGAGCTTGCACCTGTTTTTACAGTGGGTACGATTGGCCATGAACCCAACAATAAACAAAATATTTACAAAGACTGTCATCTCTTACACTTATAAAAAATGTACAGTTTGCATCTTGGATTTTTTTGTCATGGCATGACAGAAGTCGGTCTTGTGTGTTTTCCATCCACCCAAGAAACTCCAAAAACAAGACGACGAGAGAACAAAAAAATGGATGGAGATGAAAGCGGTATGCACAGTTGCTTGCATTATGCATCGTAAATGTATATTTAAGTGGCATGATGAGTGATGCCTCGTCCACTGTAGGGCAGTACGGCTCTTCTGGCTGTGTTTAGTTTCTGACCGCCACCGCGGCCCAAACCTAATGCACAAAGCTTCCAGAGTCAGTATCCAGAGCTCATTTAGGGCCACATCTGTCCCACTCCTCATACACTCACACTTACATGTGCACAAATGAGCGCAAACCACCCTGTCCTCTCGGCCAGATCATTCTTGGAGCCCTGAAAGAGAGATTTCAGAAAAAAAAAAACGTTGAGAGGTGAGAGGCTGAATCAGAAGGTCTTACGGGGACTTATGACAGGGCATATAACAGGATGTCCGCCTGATGACAAGTGAGCTCAAACTGAGATAATCACTCAAAGGTCAGTGTCAGTGAGGGGGAAGAATGTTCCGGACACGTCATGAGTTCTCTTGGGCCCTGGATAAGAGAGAGAGACGGAGAGACTCCAGCTGTGCGGGAATGGGCGCAGGTGTTGATCCCGTCGCTCTGGACGTTCAACTCAGCAGAGTCCGAGTCTTTACGGAGAGAGAGAGCGGCACAGTGAACGTTCCTTAACTCAATGTGGCATAATGCGCGGGTTACTACAGAGGACTATACGAGCGGAGAGAGAGAGATAAAAGGGATAAAAAAGGAGAGGAGGGGATCGTGGATCTATCTGATCAGTCCTTCTCTGGGAGAGAGCTTTGTCGCACAGCTTCCATAATTATAAATGAAAAGAAGAAGGGAATTATTTATCCTCTTTATTATCGTCAAGAATCAGTTTCATTTCCGGATATGACCATGTATCTACAGAGGGAAAAGAATCTCCAAATGAAGTGCACAAAATACAGCTGATGTAAAAACAAGAGAGAGAGAGAGAGAGAGAGAGAGAAAGAAAGAGAGCAAGAGAGAGAAGACTGTTGCAGAAAAAGTCAATAAAAAGACAAAGAAAGAAGAGTCTTGAATCTCGAATGTCCATTTTCCTCTTAAAAAATAAATCATGCAAATTTCCCAAAGCGCAATCAAGATATAAATTTAAATAATCTATATCTTTTTATATAGATATTTGTAGTGTTGTTCATTTCTCTCCATAGGCAAATAACAGTGACAGTGCAAAACAAAAAGCAAAAAATAAACATAAAAAATGAGAGAGACCAAAGAAAAGAAAAAACAAATTTGGCACTTTTTTTTTTTTTCAATTCTGCAAATTCCTTGAATAAATCCAGTTCAGGTGATTCTCTCCATGTCCGTCCACTAGACTGCGTCTGATTGGACGATGATCACAGTACTTGGCACAAGAATGCTGGTAAAAATTAGATAGTAGAATCTTTTTTTCATTCATAGCCTTATAACGTTATCAATAATACATATTTTACATGTATGTTTTCTTGATTTATAAAACAGTCCGAAGTAGGAAAACTGTTCTTTTTTTGGGGACTAGAAACGGCTACAGCAGAGCAAAAGACTCGGGGGAGAAGAAAATAAAGATAAGGGAAAGGTGGCAATGAAATTTGAGGGCAAAAAAACTGGAGAAAAAAAATGGTAAGGGGATAGCTGCTGTATTGAGTAAATGGCCAACATTTCTCCACCCAAAATCTTCTCCAAGAACGAGAGGAGCAGGAAAAGTAAAACAAGAAAGAATGAGCGAGAAAGACAGTGTGCTGGGAGTGGACTTAAAAAGGACAGGAGTGGTGTATTGGACAGTATCCATGTAGAGCACCACTCTTAGTACCGGAGGTCTGTGTTCCTATGTGTTTGGGGGGCCTGGTCCCCTCAGAGGGGTTACTATACTCGTGTGGTGGAGTGCTGGTGGGGCAGGGCATTGTTGCTATGTCCAGCACTTGGTGCAGGTGCAGGGGGGTAAGTGTTGAAGGCATGGAGGGGCTGCATGCCAGTGATGGTACTGGGGATCATGGAAAGCGCATTAGCCATAAGTGGCACGTCCTCAGGTGCCCGCCGTAGTGCCAGAGTGTAGTCCGGCGGGCACACGGGTGGTCTCAGAGGTTCCAAGTCACCATGTAGACCACGCGGTGGTAGAGGCGTACCGTGGTCAAGCTCCACCCTCTGCTGCTTCATCTGCAAGGACATTAGCTCCTCCTCCTGACTCAATGCCAGGTCGTTATGGGGCGGAGCCCCCACAATGCCAACGCCTGGTCCCGCCCCACGTTGAGGTGAGAGGCGTCGATGGCGGCGTTGCAGCAGCTCATGCCGTTTGTCGCGTTTATAGTACAACGCGGCAAATGCCAGCACATTGAGGAAGAGCAGTGATGCACCCACTGCTACTGTCACGCTCAGCTCCGTCGAATAGTCCCTTGTGTCGCTAGGGAATGGGAATCGTTCAGGAGGGTGTTCAGAACTTTCGAGGTCTGGGTCAGGTGGGTAGGTTGAGACCGTGGGGTGGCGAGTAGAGCGTGTGCCTGGGCTCTGGACTGTTCCCTTCCAGTCGGGCCGGTGCGGGCTGCCAGGTGGCAGTCGTGTGGTTATGGAGCTGATGATCTCCTCATGAAGGGTGTGGAGGTGAGGAACCAGCTCAAGCCAGAAGGCAACTTTGTTGGCACGGTAATTATCCCGGATGCGAGGCTTCAACCCGATGTGGAGGTACTGCTTGTCTTTAGAGCTGAATTTGGTCCAAATAACTTCCTCGAAGCGGTTGGGCTTAGTATGGATGAACTTGGTATCCTGCGGTACTGGAATGTTCGGATCACTGTAAAAAAATATTGAAACAAAGTGAGAAGAAACATTCAGAACTGCATTTGTATTCTGGTCTCACTGGGGTGAACAAATTTGGACATATCAAACTCTCACCCTGTCTTGGCGAAGTTGGTCCAGTATGTCATCACCACAGCGCTGAGCATGACATCATTCTTTGAAAAGTTGCAGGGAAATAAATCTGTGGCACCCACCATGGGTACACCGAACACATACGGGATCTCGTCGCCATGTGCTGCATCTGCCCACTCGGGTCGTGCCTCCGTCTGGCAGTGGTGGTGGAAGGTATAAAAATAAACAGGGGACTGGAACTCAGCATGCAGCTTAGCTGTAGCCACTGCTGGCGCCACCCACTGGTGGTCGGTAAAAAGTGCAAGTAGAGTTTTACGCCGCATGTCCCCGTTGTCGCGGTCAGCCCAATCTGTGTACATGAACTTTATAGTCTCCCGCAGTATGTCTTTACCTAAGAAGTGACAGAGAGAGACCAAGAGAGAAAAAGATGGATGTTGGATGTTGAAAGGCAGAGTTGGTTGTCACACAAAGCAGGGCACCTTGACCTAATATAGGAGACAGTGAGACAGAAGCACCCAAGGTGAGGGGTAAAATTAGACTGATTACCTTGAACAACCGCTAAAAGAATGTGTAGATGTGTATGTCAGTGTTGTCTACAGAAATCTGTGGGACCATGCTGAATAGCACACCTGGGGGGGCGTATTACAGAAAGATCCTAGTTTTAAAATCTTATCTTATCTGTTTAGTAACCATTGTAATTTCAGTTAGGACCACATTTAGGACAAAACTATTAAAGAACAGCATTTCCTAAGTGTGTTATCTTGTCTTAACTACAGATAGGAAGGGGGTATAACAGAAACCTCCTAACTTAACAAAAAAACCTTTAGGACAACCCCACAGCTGTCCTAACTTCAAAATTTTTTGAAAGCTAACAGAAAAAAAATGCTTACAGTTGTGCTGTCCAATAATGGTATTTATATTCAAGAAGTTGTTTAATGGTATAAAGACTCTTGGAGGACCCTGAAGATGTGTTACATTTTGATGACAAAACACTTAAAGGTAATTACAGACTGCCACGCAACATACCACAGTTAGCACAGGAACTGCAACCAGCATTACAGAGACCAACAAAAGCATCATGGAGGATTACCAGTTATAGTGCAAGTGACTAATGCCTTATGTTTTTTTTTTTGCGATAGGCAATTTTCAAAGTGAAGTAGCTTCTATTATTTTGTTTACCTCATCAGCAGCTCACGCAGTGTTGGTTGCTTGGTAACAGACATGAGAGTGGATTGTCGAACATGATAATGCAATTTAAGATTTCCTAACTAGACAAGATATTTTTTAAGATAGGATAAGTATCCAAAATGAAGTTAAGATTCGCTTCTGTAATGCAAATTTGTAAAAAAAAAATCTTAATTGAACACATCACATCTTAAGTTAAGACTTAAGATAAGAAACTTTCAGTAATACATTTGATGTACACCTGATAATATGTTCTCTCAATTCATACTTATGCACAGATTTTACAGATCTACTTTAGACCTCTAAAGCAAAACATTTATTTTAATAGGTACTCCATGCAGTGCCTGATTAGAAACCCTTCCCAAATAATTTGCATGCAAATGATTTTAGCATGGTAATAATTATGACAATGTTAATATATTTGGTATTGGCATAATTGATCTGCTATGATGAACCTGCTGTTGGGTATTGTTGTAGTTGTAAATTATTGCTGCTGCTGTTGCAAGTACAGGAACTTGCTACTGCCAATGCATACAGTGATATGGTGCTGTGAGTATTTAAAACATACTGCTGCTGCACAAATAGCATATAAAATAACCCATATCAGTTCTATACAGGTGGAGCTGGGGATGGAGGAGGGTTTCAGAGGAACTCTTAAAAAGCGCACTGCAAAATGCTCGAATCAATGTCTTTTCACACCTCGACAGTAATCATTAAGTGGTCTAAATGTATTTATATATTCCGCGGAAGGCGTAGGACCAAGAAATGTTTGTCCAATTAAAACGCTCAGAACTTTCCTACCTGCCTTTCAACATATGTATGTACAAACATCAACAACCTGATCTTCCTTCCTGTTATTTTGTACTTTTTTACTAACTGTACTATAAAGTTTGCTCACTGGTGAATGACATGATGTACTGCAGTAATTTTGTCTCTGATTGTCTGATCTGCATGCGTATATGCATTGATTTGCGGGGAGGCTGGGACGTTCACGTTCAATGCTATCAGGCTAAAGTTAGCATTTTCCAAGATCTCCTACTGAACCTTTAAGAATCCATCAGCCTGTGCCATCAAGAGTTTCATTAAAGAACTAGGCATTTACATAGAGGTGAATATTTAAATATGTCAAGTGTTGTATTTTAAATCACTGCATTTAACTCTGCATGTATTCAAGTCAGTGAATAATATTATTTACTTTGACGTTGTGCTGTATATTCAGTGGCAGCAATGCCTATGTGCAAGTGACTATGGGTTTATCATTGAAACTCACCATCTGGGTATCCATAGAGGTTGTCCACAAAATTTGATATGGTGTAGTCAAAGGAAGCGGCTGAAATACCATCCTCACCCTCACTATCATCTACAAATTTCAGCCCTTCACCCTGGTTCACCCCCAACAAGATGTCGTAGTTCAGGAACTCCCCCTGAGGACATTACACAAATGTCACCCATTGTACTCACTTTCGCTAATTAACTGTCATGATTAGACACTAAACTCTGGGACCCTGCAGTGACTAAAATCACACCTGCTGCATGAGGATCTCAGGGTCATCGGGTACCACATCTCCGTCCACCACCGGTCCGAATGCGATGTGGTAGCGGGCAGGCTGGATATCTTGATCCACCAGCTCCCTGAAGCTCTTCCTTCGCAAACAGTCCACCAGATCTGCAGTCTCGCTGTAGCTGCAGCCTACTTTTTTGGCCAGGATCTTGGTGTACATCAGGGGCCGATAGTTGACTGACCAGCTTGATATGGCGGAGCCACTCTGAGCAATGGCCCTCTGGAACAAACCTGAAACCAGGGCCAGTTACAAGACAATGAGTAAGAAAAGCCAAAGAGCAGGGTATAATGTGAGTCAGTGTGGACAGAGTGTTACCCATGACCATGAGCAAGATAAAGCCACTGAATATCTTTTATCATCTCAAAAGGAAGGCAAGTGGAACTCAAAAAAAATAAAAAATAAAATAAAATGCTTTCCAGGCTGGTTTCTTAACTTTAGAACAGAATATTTCATTCAGAATAGAGAACAGGTTATTAACTTCAGAACAGAACCTTAGCTTCAGAACAGAAAAGAACATAAAATTTAAATTTTTAGAAAGAGATCAGAATAATTAAATCTTATTTCAGAACAGAAGCTTAACAGGTTAGCTCAGAGGGAGTGTCAGCCACATTAAAAAAGTTAACAGCTTAAGTCATTTGTGGATTAAAGCTTATTGGAGACATGAACCGTTTCAAATGATTCAGTTCAATTTGGTGAACTGGTTCAAGAAGATCCGGTTACATCGAGTGATTCGTTCACGAACCGGATATCACTACACTGCAGAGTTTTGAACTCTCTCACAACAGACACGGAAGAGAAGACAATGCTGAATAAAGTCGTAGTTTTTGCTATTTTTGGACCAAAATGTATTTTCGATGCTTCAAAAAATTCTAACTGACCCTCTGATGTCACATGGACTACTTTGAAGATGTTTTTATTACCTTTCTGGACATGGACAGTATACCGTACACACAGTTTCAATGGAGGGACTGAGAGCTCTCGGACTAAATATAAAATATCTTAAACTGTGTTCCGAAGATAAACGGAGGTCTTACGGGTTTGGAATGACATCAGAAAAAACAACAGAACAAAACTGAATCTTAATAGAACACATTCTTAACACATTCTTCAGAACAGAATCCTAACTTCAGAAAAAAGATCAGGAAAGAACAGAATCTTAATTTCTGAAAGAACACAACCGACTTTTAAACGATTAACACTAACAATAATTTAAATTGTACATTTTTGCATTTGGCAGACACCTTTATCCAGACTAACTAGCATTGCATTGAAGGCAAACATTTTATCAGTTCATGCATTCCCTGGAAATCAAACCCATGACCTTGGCATTGCTAGTGCCATTCTTTACTGTTTGAGCTACAGGAATGCTAGAATCCCAGAATGCCAGACAACGGCTGGCCTTGTGTACTGGCTACAAAAGAGAGGTGAGGTGCAATGTGTATTTAATCTTTATAAAAATATTCAATTAAACAGTGTTTCATGTAAATTCGGACCAAGACTGTCAATGTCGCCTCAGACTTTTGGACCTTACTTTATATGAAACTGTTCTAGCCATCTAAAAGTAAAGTTCTGAAACTAGTTTTAATGGTCAGAGAAACATGTTGCTAAGCTAAAATGGTGGAAGTCTGCACAGTAGAAAGGTCATGCTGGCTTCAACAAGGCATAACCAATAATAGCATGAGCTAACAGTCAGGGGCTCATTTTAATATGTGTTGTAAATAGGGCAGGTAGAAACTCCGATTCATTACTGGAGTGCAAGTAACAAAGTGAGCCCAGCAGTGTTCGAAAAGGCTCTGGATAAGCATGAGGAAACCATCTTGGCTTTCAGAACCCTGCTGCACCGTTATGTAAAGTGTCCCATGGTTTTCATCTGCAGATTCTGTAATTAATTATTAAAATGTTTCCCCCACCCTCCAGTCACACACACACATTCGCACTATACTCTTATTACAAGACCCCCCAGCTCCAGTTCCCTATGAAATCAATTAAGAATCAGCTCAGCTGCAGTCCAACACTTCTGCATCACACACACATAGTTGTACATGCTGCTCATTATGAATTTGTCTCACATCCCTCCATTTTTATCACACAGCACTCATTATAAGCTGGCATCAAATGCAGACGCACGTGTGATCTTCAGATAGCGGTGTAAATCTGGCATTACCAAAAATCAGTCTCACTTTCACACAGCCACACAATATATCAATATTGAAAAAATTGTATTGTAAAAAGTACATAGCACAAATAGTGTTATAGTCTTTAAAACAATTCCAAAAATCTATAAATAAAAGTCTTCCAGGTTTGGGATGACATGATAAATGGGTCGTCTATGACAAATGAGAGTGTCCATGATAAAGAGAAAGACAATTATATTCTAAAACACATCATGTTCTAATACATTTTTATCTTTCTACTGATGATGGCTTTATAACATATTTATATCACTTTCAAGGAAAGTTTAAATTTCATGAGTATAAAATAATCACAAGGTGTCAAAAGTAATGCAGTTTTTCCTTTGTGAGTGTAAACATATATATATATATATTTTTTTAAATTTAGTATTTCTAAGAAATAATAATAAAAGATAATGTCAAACTACTTATTTTCAACAAAAGCTTGTTTTTAAATGAGGCTTGTATCTTCATTATGATATCAGGAACATTACCATTTCTGACTTCATATCCAACTTGAAATAAAATTCAACACAGATATAAAAAACACTCTTTTAAGATGTGTATTCAAATCATTGTACTATACGAAAATCAGACCCAAACCTCTTTTAATCAGAATTATTTTCATTTCTGTATTAAAACAGTAATATTATTAAGAAGTATTTTAAAATATGACAAAAATTTCAAATAACTTTTTTTGTATTTGAATATATTTTAATATTTCTGAGATGCAAAACTCCTGCTCATGAAACATTTCTTGAACATGATTAATGTTGAAAACAGTTGTGCTACTTTATACTGTTGGTCCTTTTTGATACAGCGTTTCATTTTTTTCAAGATTTTCTGATGAATAGAAAGTTATACTGATGAATAGAAAGGACTTTATTTGAAATCTTTTGTCACTCTATAAAAATCACGTTTGATCAATTTAATGCGTCCTTGCTGAATAATATAATTTTTTTTTTTCAACACTGACCCCAACGTTTGAATGGTAATATGTGTATGAACCACACTTGCAGTTTTAAATGCATTTTTTAATAAATAGAGAAGACTTAATGAATAACTGTTCATATTTTGGTGACCTTCCTTTAAATTATGTGATTTTGTGTTGATGATCAAGGCAACAGAGTTTCAGACCTTCAGAATGATGGGACAGGATGAGAAGGTTGACGCATGAGGCTCCAGCCCCAGAGCCAAATATGGTGATTCTCTCTGGGTCTCCTCCGAAGTGTCCGATGTTCTCATTGAGCCATCGCAGAGCCTGAATCTGGTCCAGTAGCCCATAATTCCCCTTCGCAGACTGATCTCCAGTGCTCAGAAAACCTACGGAGAGCGAGAGAGTTAGACTGGAGATAAGATAACAGACAATGAGAACCAAAGGTATAAAAGACCATGATCAATACATGTTGACCAAGATCAAGCACTCTGAGGCCAAGAAGAGCAAAAGTGCCTTGGTAAACTGAAAGAATGAGTTAAGACAGAGGACTAAAGCATTAATTGGTCATGTTCATTTAGAGCTTCCTGTTACCATTTGGAATGATTCCAAAAGATTTGAACTTGTCATGAATAATTAAGATGAGCAAAGTATGATATGACATATACTATACTTGAATGTCATGGTTTAAGACCTGGACTAGACTTTGATTGGATTGGAATATGTGTTTAACATTTTTATCAATGCATAACAAAAAATAGGGGTAAGCACAACAGTATGTTAGTATTTCAGTATTAACATGATTTTGAGACACTCATCGATGACGTAGCCTACAGGAACAGCGATTGAACAAATGAATGAACAAATCGAAAAGTGATTCAAAAGATTCAAATCATACCATAGCTAGCAGAACATATTATTTCAATGTCAAGATTTAAGACACGTTGTACTCGTGATATTGGAGAGAAATCGTTGATTGTTGAGAATTTGACCGTGTTTAAAAAAAAAACATTTAGGCATTATTCATTGTATACTGCACATTAGACATTAAGCGCAACATTAGTGATTTTTGAACCTTTTTAACTGATTCATTCAGTGACTGAATCCTTTGGTCTACATGACTCTGACTCACCAGTGATGACTCCTACAGGAACGGCGACTGAACAAATGAAGTAGCGAATCAAACAGCTTCAAATCATTCCATTGCTAGTTTCATAAATCTATTTATAATCGCTCAAAAACATATGTGTCTTCAATTACAGCAGCTTTAGCAGAACATATTTTCCTCTGTAAGCGCTCAGAACTGTGATCCTCGGGGGTGCTGGGGTGGGTTTGATGCATTAACTGTTATCGCTGCTGGTGAGAGGAGCTTTATTTTCATCTTGTCAGGCCCATCTTTATGACAAGACTAGCATATTAGCCACTCTAGACATTTGGACTGTTGTTCTCTGGGTAGGAAATGCTTAAGTGCCCACATCCACATACATACTTCGAAACATGAGGCCCATATACTATTACAGACATCCACAAAGAACCCATTCTACCGCTCATTAAAATGTGAGGCTCTGGAGTCACAGTGTAAATGAGAACTAAAGAGCTTATGTAAGACCGTCTATTTTACTATTCTAACTGAACTGGCGATGCTCTGAAAACATGAAAATATAGCAAGAAAAAGGGGAATTTCAAACATATTTCACATGTCTAAGAAACCGCTCTTCAGATTGTGAAAGATAGGCTTCCTCCGGAATATTAGAAGAAATGGGGAAAAGACATAAGAGATAAAAATAGACCCGTACTTAAAAGCTACGTGCCCTCAGACCCAGTATAAGAGTCAGTGAGTGTGACTGTGTGTGAGAGTTAGAGAAGGAGAGCATGTCAAGAGGGATGAGTAGAGAAAAAGACAAACTGGCGTGTTGTTTTCAGGAGTCAGGCCCTGTGAGGAAGACGACGAGCGACAACTTACAGCACATCATATTACAAACAACACACAACAGGAAAACAGATCTCGCACTCGGCACCTCTACATATAAAAGGCTCCACTGGTGTGTTGTAGAGCGATTCACAGTAATAGAGCTCTTTGAAAATTTTGGTTACAGATGTTTAAAAAAGCTCTTGACGTCGGAAACTCCCACAGGCCGATAATGACTTTGTTTTAGAGGATACTGCTGCATCTGCTACGTTCATTTACATGCTGTGCAAAACAGTAGCATGCATTCATGACCGACGACATCATTATGCTAAACCATGAGATCATTTCCACGACAAAATAAAACATTAGCAACAGTGATTAGCATATATATATATATATATATATATATATATATATATATATATATATATATATCAAAGAAAGATGCAGAAATATAGGCTATATATATATATATATTTCTGCATCTCTCTTTGAGATATCACCTAAACTACATTTCAAAGATTTTGGGTCTGTAAAATGTTGTATTTTTTTTGTCCTCCTAAATTATTTTTATTTTTTTTATTTTTATTTTATTTAGATTTATATATCTGAAGGCTGAATAAATAAACTTTTTATTGATGTACGGTTTGTTAGGATCGGACAATATTCTTTGAGATACAACTATTTAAAAATCTGGAATCTGAGGGTGCAAAAAAAAAAAATCTAAATATTGAGAAAATCACCTGCAAAGTTCCCTAACCCTAACCTTAACCCATTCCAAATTAAGTTCTTAGCAATGCATATTACTAATAAAAAAAAAGTTTTTTTTATATATTTACGGTAGTTAATGTACAAAATATCTTCATGGAACATGATCTATTTTTAATATTCTAATGATTTTGGCATAAAAGAAAAATCTATAATTTTGAGAAATACAATGTATTGTTGGCTATTGCTACAAATATACCTGTGCTACTTCAGATTGGTTTTGTGGTCGAGGGTCACATATTATTGAATATATATTATTAAATATGGAACCATTCATTCATATTATTAGATATGGAATCATTATTTTTGTGTTAACCATTAAGATTAGTGTTTTTACTTGCAACTAATACTATTAAAATGGTTTTCGCTAATTGAAATAATTTCGTAATAATTATTAATAAATACTATAACAGTATATAAATAATGCAAAAATAACACTGATTAAGATTTTTTTTATTGTACATTTTTGATTACAAAAAATAAATAAATGAAAAACAGGCTTACTGTTTTTGAAATAAGTCTCTATGCACATCAAACAATTCGTTATAATTTAATTAATTGCTTTCTACTTTAATACATTTATCATTCACTCCTTTAATGGAACAGCTGAATTTTCAACAGCCATTACTTTAGCCTTCAGTTTCACATGATCCTTCAGAAATTGAAAACAGTTGTGCTATATATATATATATATATATATATATATATATATATATATATATATATTTTTTTTTTTTTTTTTTTCACATTAAAAAAATGTGAGATTAAGGGATACAGGTGTTTTTTGTTCAAACTCGCCAAGAAAAAAAAAGGAAAAAAAAAAAAAAAAAACATCTGGGGAAAACAATAATGTGGGCCACACTGAGTGACTGTGAACATTGCCATTGTCTAAATGACATTAATAGGGCAGGTAACTGAATGTGTGCTAACTCACATCGTAAGTGTCAGCCGCACGAGTCAAGGACAACCCGTAGAAAACGAGACAAATTACATATTCATCAAACTGCTGGATCAGGCCACCACAGGCAAGTCCCTAAAGATGAGTGAAGTCACCGAGTGCATTACAAATACAACTGTAGTGCAAATTAGTGGGGGAAGTGTGGGCGTGAGGTCTTTTATAATAGTTTCATATTAGGTGAGTGAATCCAGGTTCTGGATCCGTGTCTATGTTTGAGTATGCATACTGTGGGCAGCATCCACATTCCAGCAGGCACGGGATACCCGGCTGACCTACTTCACTGGGCACTGTATCCCACAATGTTACCTGCTCAACTTAACCTTCCATTTCTAGTCCAACAAATTATTTAAAGGATTTTTAACATCTCTGCTCAAACGTTGCCAGCGTCATATACCGCACATTATGGGTCATGTGACAGTTATTTAGCATACTACTTTTAACAGTTTGTTTCAAAAAAAATATTTTACATAGTACTTTTTAGATGACAGTTGGAAGTGTTTAAGAAATAAGCTTCAGTAACCATATGATGCTGTCTACTAAAAATAATAAAACATGTTTGTTAGGAAACATTTTATGAATAAAGTTAAAATAAAATATTAGATTACAACTTAAACTAAATAAAAATTAGTTCTTATAATTATAAAAAAAAATTAATTATACATTTTATAATATATATATTAATATATTATTATATATTAATAATTCTAAAATAACATTGCCATTGGTATATACTGTATAATGCAATGTATACTACACACCATTAAAAAAATAAATAAATAAAATGCATGTTGCAACAACAAACATTTAAAACAGTAATATACTTTATCGCTGTCATATGATCTCACTACATTTAATTATGTTTAATTCAACTTAGTTATTTGGTTTAAAAAAAATGTATGCTATGCATTTATATCATTAGAGTCATGCCAGATGCATTGTGCGATAAGTGCAGCTGCACACTGCACATTATGGCAAATGCAGAAGGTCATTCGGAATGCAGAATTATTCCATACATACAAACTGGCACACCCTGCATAATATTCATTTCATATACTGCAAAAATAGTAATTGAAGTATGGAGGTATTTCTATTGGTACGCTGTCTATGCTGAATACTGTCAGAGTGTGTCGAGGCTCCATTTCAATGTGTCGAAACAGATTGTTCAGAGGCAAGGATGTAAACATTTGTTCACCTTTATGAGCGGGAACCCCTAGTGTGGTCTGTTGGATAACTGGAAGCCTGTGTGTGCAGCACAGCCATCGGATAAAAGGCTGAATCGATGTGAAAACAGTATTTAGGAATTGGTTGCTGAGGGTCTGTGGGTTTGACTGTCTTCATATTAACCTCCTTCTGTTGAGCTGTTTGCTGTTGCCTGGCAAACCAAGCCACTTCTTCCTTCAGAGGGATGTGTTTTGCGAGTGTGCAGACACAATGTTGAATGTTGCAGAAATGCAGTGATTATCCTAAACAGCGGGTTGCGTCCATATGTGTAATGGAATAACATATTACAATTTAGCAAAATGATCAGTCAAGCCTCTAACCCTGTGCCAGCGCTCTGATTCTCTTGGTAAGTTTCACTGCGAGCTGAGTGCTGAGTTGAATCTCCTGCAGACTTTGGTGCTGAGAGCAGCGTTTGGGGCCGGACTCATGAATATGCACCATTCCAGCAAATGACAGATCGGAGACAGAGACAGAGAGAGAGAGAAAGAGAGAGAGAGACAGAGTAGCATACCAGAGTGAAAGAGGGATGAGGAATGATTCAGAGGAATAGAATGGAACGAATGAATGAGACAATAGATAGACAGACACAACACAGACAGACAGACAGACATACAGATAGATAGATAGATAGAACTACAGAAAGAACAATAGAATGATAAAACAAATGAAATAATGAGCAAACAATGAATGAATGGACAATCATAGATAGATAGATATATGATAGAAAGGACGACAGAACAATAGAAGGATAAATAGAATACAGAAAGAATAGAATGATAGAACGAATGAACGAACAAACAAACAATTGAATGAATGAACCGACAAACAATACATAGATAGATATATGATTGAAAGAATGAAAGAACAATAGAACGAACAATAGAAGGATAGATAGAACTACAGAGAGAACAATAGAATGATAGAATGAATGAACGAACAAACAAACAAATGAACGAACAAACGGACAAACAAGAGATAGATAGATATATGATAGAATGATAGAACGATAGAATGAACAAACGAACGAACAATAGATAGATAATTCTAACACTAATAACAACAATTCTTCTTCTTATATTCCATTATTATTATAAAATATTTTTTATGAATTTAATAAATTACCAATTACCATAAAACAGGGTTCCTCAAATCTTGTCCA
>NW_020527833.1:0-47476 GCF_003368295.1 Carassius auratus
AAACGGAGGTCTTACGGGTTTGGAATGACATCAGAAAAAACAACAGAACAAAACTGAATCTTAATAGAACACATTCTTAACACATTCTTCAGAACAGAATCCTAACTTCAGAAAAAAGATCAGGAAAGAACAGAATCTTAATTCTGAAAGAACACAACCGACTTTTAAACGATTAACACTAACAATAATTTAAATTGTACATTTTTGCATTTGGCAGACACCTTTATCCAGACTAACTAGCATTGCATTGAAGGCAAACATTTTATCAGTTCATGCATTCCCTGGAAATCAAACCCATGACCTTGGCATTGCTAGTGCCATTCTTTACTGTTTGAGCTACAGGAATGCTAGAATCCCAGAATGCCAGACAACGGCTGGCCTTGTGTACTGGCTACAAAAGAGAGGTGAGGTGCAATGTGTATTTAATCTTTATAAAAATATTCAATTAAACAGTGTTTCATGTAAATTCGGACCAAGACTGTCAATGTCGCCTCAGACTTTTGGACCTTACTTTATATGAAACTGTTCTAGCCATCTAAAAGTAAAGTTCTGAAACTAGTTTTAATGGTCAGAGAAACATGTTGCTAAGCTAAAATGGTGGAAGTCTGCACAGTAGAAAGGTCATGCTGGCTTCAACAAGGCATAACCAATAATAGCATGAGCTAACAGTCAGGGGCTCATTTTAATATGTGTTGTAAATAGGGCAGGTAGAAACTCCGATTCATTACTGGAGTGCAAGTAACAAAGTGAGCCCAGCAGTGTTCGAAAAGGCTCTGGATAAGCATGAGGAAACCATCTTGGCTTTCAGAACCCTGCTGCACCGTTATGTAAAGTGTCCCATGGTTTTCATCTGCAGATTCTGTAATTAATTATTAAAATGTTTCCCCCACCCTCCAGTCACACACACACATTCGCACTATACTCTTATTACAAGACCCCCAGCTCCAGTTCCCTATGAAATCAATTAAGAATCAGCTCAGCTGCAAGTCCAACACTTCTGCATCACACACACATAGTTGTACATGCTGCTCATTATGAATTTGTCTCACATCCCTCCATTTTTATCACACAGCACTCCATTATAAGCTGGCATCAAATGCAGACGCACGTGTGATCTTCAGATAGCGGTTGTAAATCTTGGCATTACCAAAAATCAGTCTCACTTTCACACAGCACACAATATATCAATATTGAAAAAATTGTATTGTAAAAAAGTACATAGCACAAATAGTGTATAGTCTTTAAAACAATTCCAAAAATCTATAAATAAAGTCTTCCAGGTTTGGATGACATGATAAATGGGTCGTCTATGACAAATGAGAGTGTCCATGATAAAGAGAAAGACAATTATATTCTAAAACACATCATGTTCTAATACATTTTTATCTTTCTACTGATGATGGCTTATAACATATTTATATCACTTTCAAGGAAAGTTTAAATTTCATGAGTATAAAATAATCACAAGGTGTCAAAAGTAATGCAGTTTTTCCTTTGTGAGTGTAAACATATATATATAATTTTTTTAAATTTAGTATTTCTAAGAAATAATAATAAAAGATAATGTCAAACTACTTATTTTCAACAAAAGCTTGTTTTTAAATGAGGCTTGTATCTTCATTATGATATCAGGAACATTACCATTTCTGACTTCATATCCAACTTGAAATAAAATTCAACACAGATATAAAAAACACTCTTTAAGATGTGTATTCAAATCATTGTACTATACGAAAATCAGACCCAAACCTCTTTTAATCAGAATTATTTCATTTCTGTATTAAAACAGTAATATTATTAAGAAGTATTTTAAAATATGACAAAAATTTCAAATAACTTTTTTTGTATTTGAATATATTTTAATATTTCTGAGATGCAAAACTCCTGCTCATGAAACATTTCTTGAACATGATTAATGTTGAAAACAGTTGTGCTACTTTATACTGTTGGTCCTTTTTGATACAGCGTTTCATTTTTTTCAAGATTTTCTGATGAATAGAAAGTTATACTGATGAATAGAAAGGACTTTATTTGAAATCTTTTGTCACTCTATAAAATCACGTTTGATCAATTTAATGCGTCCTTGCTGAATAATATAATTTTTTTTTTTCAACACTGACCCCAACGTTTGAATGGTAATATGTGTATGAACCACACTTGCAGTTTTAAATGCATTTTTTAATAAATAGAGAAGACTTAATGAATAACTGTTCATATTTTGGTGACCTTCCTTTAAATTATGTGATTTTGTGTTGATGATCAAGGCAACAGAGTTTCAGACCTTCAGAATGATGGGACAGGATGAGAAGGTTGACGCATGAGGCTCCAGCCCCAGAGCCAAATATGGTGATTCTCTCTGGGTCTCCTCCGAAGTGTCCGATGTTCTCATTGAGCCATCGCAGAGCCTGAATCTGGTCCAGTAGCCCATAATTCCCCTTCGCAGACTGATCTCCAGTGCTCAGAAAACCTACGGAGAGCGAGAGAGTTAGACTGGAGATAAGATAACAGACAATGAGAACCAAAAGGTATAAAAGACCATGATCAATACATGTTGACCAAGATCAAGCACTCTGAGGCCAAGAAGAGCAAAAGTGCCTTGGTAAACTGAAAGAATGAGTTAAGACAGAGGACTAAAGCATTAATTGGTCATGTTCATTTAGAGCTTCCTGTTACCATTTGGAATGATTCCAAAAGATTTGAACTTGTCATGAATAATTAAGATGAGCAAAGTATGATATGACATATACTATACTTGAATGTCATGGTTTTAAGACCTGGACTAGACTTTGATTGGATTGGAATATGTGTTTAACATTTTTATCAATGCATAACAAAAAATAGGGGTAAGCACAACAGTATGTTAGTATTTCAGTATTAACATGATTTTGAGACACTCATCGATGACGTAGCCTACAGGAACAGCGATTGAACAAATGAATGAACAAATCGAAAAGTGATTCAAAAGATTCAAATCATACCATAGCTAGCAGAACATATTATTTCAATGTCAAGATTTAAGACACGTTGTACTCGTGATATTGGAGAGAAATCGTTGATTGTTGAGAATTTGACCGTGTTTAAAAAAAAAACATTTAGGCATTATTCATTGTATACTGCACATTAGACATTAAGCGCAACATTAGTGTTTTTGAACCTTTTTAACTGATTCATTCAGTGACTGAATCCTTTGGTCTACATGACTCTGACTCACCAGTGATGACTCCTACAGGAACGGCGACTGAACAAATGAAGTAGCGAATCAAACAGCTTCAAATCATTCCATTGCTAGTTCATAAATCTATTTAGAATCGCTCAAAAACATATGTGTCTTCAATTACAGCAGCTTTAGCAGAACATATTTTCCTCTGTAACGCTCAGAACTGTGATCCTCGGGGGTGCTGGGGTGGGTTTGATGCATTAACTGTTATCGCTGGCTGGTGAGAGGAGCTTTATTTTCATCTTGTCAGGCCCATCTTTATGACAAGACTAGCATATTAGCCACTCTAGACATTTGGACTGTTGTTCTCTGGGTAGGAAATGCTTAAGTGCCCACATCCACATACATACTTCGAAACATGAGGCCCATATACTATTACAGACATCCACAAAGAACCCATGCTACCGCTCATTAAAATGTGAGGCTCTGGAGTCACAGTGTAAATGAGAACTAAAGAGCTTATGTAAGACCGTCTATTTTACTATTCTAACTGAACTGGTGATGCTCTGAAAACATGAAAATATAGCAAGAAAAAGGGGAATTTCAAACATATTTCACATGTCTAAGAAACCGCTCTTCAGATTGTGAAAGATAGGCTTCCTCCGGAATATTAGAAGAAATGGGGAAAAGACATAAGAGATAAAAATAGACCCGTACTTAAAAGCTACGTGCCCTCAGACCCAGTATAAGAGTCAGTGAGTGTGACTGTGTGTGAGAGTTAGAGAAGGAGAGCATGTCAAGAGGGATGAGTAGAGAAAAAGACAAACTGGCGTGTTGTTTTCAGGAGTCAGGCCTGTGAGGAAGACGACGAGCGACAACATACAGCTCATCATATTACAAACAACACACAACAGGAAAACAGATCTCGCACTCGGCACCTCTACATATAAAAGGCTCCACTGGTGTGTTGTAGAGCGATTCACAGTAATAGAGCTCTTTTGAAAATTTTGGTTACAGATGTTTAAAAAAGCTCTTGACGTCGGAAACTCCCACAGGCCGATAATGACTTTGTTTTAGAGGATACTGCTGCATCTGCTACGTTCATTTACATGCTGTGCAAAACAGTAGCATGCATTCATGACCGACGACATCATTATCCTAAACCGTGAGATCATTTCCACAACATAATAAAACATTAGCAACAGTGATTAGCATATATATATATATATATATCTCAAAGAAAGATGCAGAAATATAGGCTATATATATATATATATATATATATATATATATATATATATATATATATATATATATATATATATATATATTTCTGCATCTCTCTTTGAGATATCACCTAAACTACATTTCAAAGATTTTGGGTCTGTAAAATGTTGTATTTTTTTTGCCCTCCTAAATTATTTTTATTTTTTTTATTTTTATTTTATTTAGATTTATATATCTGAAGGCTGAATAAATAAACTTTTTATTGATGTATGGTTTGTTAGGATCGGACAATATTTCTTTGAGATACAACTATTTAAAAATCTGGAATCTGAGGGTGCAAAAAAAAAATCTAAATATTGAGAAAATCACCTGCAAAGTTCCCTAACCCTAACCTTAACCCATTCCAAATTAAGTTCTTAGCAATGCATATTACTAATAAAAAAAAAGTTCTTTTTATATATTTACGGTAGTTAATGTACAAAATATCTTCATGGAACATGATCTATTTTTAATATTCTAATGATTTTTGGCATAAAAGAAAAATCTATAATTTTGAGAAATACAATGTATTGTTGGCTATTGCTACAAATATACCTGTGCTACTTCAGATTGGTTTTGTGGTCGAGGGTCACATATTATTGAATATATATTATTAAATATGGAACCATTCATTCATATTATTAGATATGGAATCATTATTTTTGTGTTAACCATTAAGATTTGTGTTTTTACTTGCAACTAATACTATTAAAATGGTTTTCGCTAATTGAAATAATTTCGTAATAATTATTAATAAATACTATAACAGTATATAAATAATGCAAAAATAACACTGATTAAGATTTTTTTTATTGTACATTTTTGATTACAAAAAATAAATAAATGAAAAACAGGCTTACTGTTTTTGAAATAAGTCTCTATGCACATCAAACAATTCGTTATAATTTAATTAATGGCTTTCTACTTTAATAATTTTTATCATTCACTTCTTCAGTTTCACATGATCCTTCAGAAATTGAAAACAGTTGTGCTATATATATATATATATATATATATATATATATATATATATATATATTTTTTTTTTTTTTTTTTTTTTTTTTTTTTCACATTAAAAAAATGTGAGATTAAGGGATACAGGTGTTTTTTTGTTCAAACTCGCCAAGAAAAAAAAAGAAAAAAAAACAACCTTCGGGGGAAAACAATAATGTGGGCCACACTGAGTGACTGTGAACATTGCCGTTGTCTAAATGACATTAATAGGGCAGGTAACTGAATGTGTGCTAACTCACATCGTAAGTGTCAGCCGCACGAGTCAAGGACAACCCGTAGAAAACGAGACAAATTACATATTCATCAAACTGCTGGATCAGGCCACCACAGGCAAGTCCCTAAAGATGAGTGAAGTCACCGAGTGCATTACAAATACAACTGTAGTGCAAATTAGTGGGGGAAGTGTGGGCGTGAGGTCTTTTTATAATAGTTTCATATTAGGTGTGTGAATCCAGGTTCTGGATCCGTGTCTATGTTTGAGTATGCATACTGTGGGCAGCATCCACATTCCAGCAGGCACGGGATACCCGGCTGACCTACTTCACTGGGCACTGTATCCCACAATGTTACCTGCTCAACTTAACCTTCCATTTCTAGTCCAACAAATTATTTAAAGGATTTTTAACATCTCTGCTCAAACGTTGCCAGCGTCATATACCGCACATTATGGGTCATGTGACAGTTATTTAGCATACTACTTTTAACAGTTTGTTTCAAAAAAAAATATTTAACATAGTATTTTTTAGATAACAGTTGGTAGTGTGAAAGAAATAAGCTTCAGTAACCATATGATGCTGTTTACTAAAACGAATAAAACATGTTAGGAAAATTTTATGAATAAAGTTAAAATAAAATAAAATATTAGATTACAACTTAAACTAAATAAAAATTAGTTCTTATAATTATATAAAAAAATTTAATTATACATTTTATAATATATATATTAATATATTATTATATATTAATCATTCTAAAATAACATTGCCATTGGTATATACTGTATAATGCAATGTATACTACACACCATTAAAAAAATAAATAAATAAAATGCATGTTGCAACAACAAACATTTAAAACAGTAATATACTTTATCGCTGTCATATGATCTCACTGCATTAATTATGTTTAATTCAACTTAGTTATTTTGGTTTAAAAAAAATGTATGCTATGCATTTATATCATTAGAGTCATGCCAGATGCATTGTGGGATAAGTGTAGCTGCACACTGCACATTATGGCAAATGCAGAAGGTCATTCGGGATGCAGAATTATTCCATACATACAAACTGGCACACCGTGCATAATATTCATTTCATATACTGCAGAAATAGTAATTGAAGTATGGAGGTATTCTATTGGTACGCTGTCTATGCTGAATACTGTCAGAGTGTGTCGAGGCTCCATTTCAATGTGTCGAAACAGATTGTTCAGAGGCAAGGATGTAAACATTTGTTCACCTTTATGAGCGGGAACCCCTAGTGTGGTCTGTTGGATAACTGGAAGCCTGTGTGTGCAGCACAGCCATCGGATAAAAGGCTGATCGATGTGAAAACAGTATTTAGGAATTGGTTGCTGAGGGTCTGTGGGTTTGACTGTCTTCATATTAACCTCCTTCTGTTGAGCTGTTTGCTGTTGCCTGGCAACCAGCCACTTCTTCCTTCAGAGGGATGTGTTTTGCGAGTGTGCAGACACAATGTTGAATGTTGCAGAAATGCAGTGATTATCCTAAACAGCGGGTTGCGTCCATATGTGTAATGGAATAACATATTACAATTTAGCAAAATGATCAGTCAAGCCTCTAACCCTGTGCAGCGCTCTGATTCTCTTGGTAAGTTTCACTGCGAGCTGAGTGCTGAGTTGAATCTCCTGCAGACTTTGGTGCTGAGAGCAGCAGTTTGGGGCCGGACTCATGAATATGCACCATTCCAGCAAATGACAGATCGGAGACAGAGACAGAGAGAGAGAGAAAGAGAGAGAGAGAGACAGAGTAGCATACCAGAGTGAAAGAGGGATGAGGAATATTCAGAGGAATAGATGGAACGAATGAATGATAGAACAATAGATAGACAGACACACACACAGACAGACAGACAGACATACAGATAGATAGATAGATAGAACTACAGAAAGAACAATAGAATGATAAAACAAATGAAATAATGAGCAAACAAATGAATGAATGGACAAACAATAGATAGATAGATATATGATAGAAAGGACGACAGAACAATAGAAGGATAAATAGAACTACAGAAAGAATAGAAGGATAGAACGAATGAACGAACAAACAAACAATTGAATGAATGAACCGACAAACAATACATAGATAGATATATGATTGAAAGAATGAAAGAACAATAGAACGAACAATAGAAGGATAGATAGAACTACAGAGAGAACAATAGAATGATAGAATGAATGAACGAACAAACAAACAAATGAACGAACAAACGGACAAACAAGAGATAGATAGATATATGATAGAATGATAGAACGATAGAATGAACAAACGAACAAACAATAGATAGATAATTCTAACACTAATAACAACAATTCTTCTTCTTATATTCCATTATTATTATAAAATATTTTTTATGAATTTAATAAATTACCAATTACCATAAAACAGGGTTCCTCAAATCTTGTCCAGGGGGGCCAATGCGCTGCAGAGTTTAGCTCCAACCCTGATCAAACTCACCTACCTGTGATTTTGTGATGATCCCGAAGACATTGATTAGCATGCTCAGGTGTGTTTGATTAGGGTTAGAGTAAAACTCTGCAGGAAAATGGATCTCGTGGGCCAGATTTGAGGATCCCCGCCATAAATCATTTTATGGACCACTGTGGAAAAACATATATTTTCCCAGAATGCTTTAAAGGGGGGGGGGGGGGGTGTTCGAGTATGGCTCTGTGTGACGTTAGATGGAGCGGAATTTCCTTATATGGGTCCTAAGGGCACTTCTCCCAGAAGAGCGCGCGCTCCCGTATAGCACAGCACTGAGAGCACAACAGACTTCACTGATCAGAGCGAGAGCGTCGCGAAATGTCACAAAAGAAGTGTGTTTTTGGTTGCCAGGGCAAGACAACCCTGCACAGATCACCAAAAGAGAAACAGCATTAAATGACCAGTGGATGGAGTTTATTTTTTACAGAGCATCAACGGAGTTGTGCAAGTGTTTGTGATTGTTCCCTGCATTTAGAAGATGCTTGTTTTACAAACAAGGCCCAGTTTAATGCCGGATTTGCACATCGTTTATTTCTTAAGGATAATGCAGTCCCAACGCAAAAGGGTCACGATCGTGTGTTGGAACCGCATTCGGTGAGTAAAACTGCTTCAAATATCTCTGTGTTGTTAACTTAGCTATCGGCGTGTAAGCACATCAAGTAAACCACATGCGATGTTGTCATCAAACTGCACGAGTAAAACTGCTTCAAATATCTCTGTGTTGTTAACTTAGCTAACGGCACGTAAGCACATCAAGTAAACAACATGCGATGTTGTCATCAAACTGCACTTTCCACATGTACAGCTTAAAAAAAAAAAAAAAAAAAAAAAAAGACAACAAAGTGGAACTTTTCCAAAACCGCTATGCAAATATATACAGTTTCAGTACATACCACATAGAGACGTAGTTGCTGATGCTGCTCTTGTTAAATTTCAGCCTCTGGATCTGATTCTGGATCATAAATAAACGGCTGAATCTGACTGTTAGCCATGGTTTGTTTTGGTTGGTTTTTTCCTCAAGGTAAAGTCACAGCTTCCAAACGCTCTCAATGCAAAAGCCTACTGGCGCTCGTGATTCTTTAGCTCCGCCCACACGTCACGCCTCCAGCCGGTCGTGTTTTTCCGGGAAAAATCAGTACAGACTATCTTTCTCTTATGAATATAATAAAACTAAAGACTTTTTGGAGTTATGAAGGATGCAGTACTACTCTATAGGTACTCAAGATTAACAGGATATTAAGTGAAAACGAGCATTTCACCCCCCTTTAATTAACCTGTCCTTGGAGCCAAACAATAGGAAACAAGAATTGACCAATCAGCCTGAAAAGCACTGCTGTGTTCACGAAATTACTCTTCCTGTCATTCTAATTCCATTCAAACTCCTGCTTGTAAATTGAATTCTTTCTTAATTTTTTTCTCTTTTCAAGCAGTGGTCAGTGTCGTTCCTCCACAGCTAGCTGCATCCGGTCCACAGAATGGCTATAAACCTCAGTGCCCCATTTGTCCTTTCCATTCCTCACAGGAGAGTGTGCTTCTGTCTCTGAAATATTTGTATTGAAAACAAGCATATTGGTTGGTGAAGTATAGTAAAATTGTTAATCAGCTGTGCTTCGCAGGGCCCCTCTGTTAGGCTACATCAATATCCCACAAACATAAAAACAATATTCTGCGTTCTGCATGGCTGCACCTTACAACATGCTACAGACAACTAACTGCTTGTTTTACCAGAGGGTGTAATGCTACTGAAACAAGAATGAGGCAGAGAGGGGCCATTTGTACCGCAAACAGAATTTAGTGATTAGCTAAAACTAATGAGTTTTATCTTTAGATCAAATTAGCCATTAGATTCCAACCTAATCTCCTAACCATTGGATCCTATTCTGACCTGATTTAACTGTTTGACAATTTCATTTGAATTTGTTCCAAAATACAGGACTGTTAGAAAAAAAAAGTATAACTTAGTATGCTTAAAGTATGTTTATTTCTTAACAATCATAAGTTTTCATACAAATTCCCCCTAACGGTGGAGCTTAAATACAAGTTTCGGCTGTCCTAGATGAAAGATTGCCATCTTGAAACAATCGTGGGGATTTCTATGATAACAGCTCCTAATCGGGGGTCCTATGTCATACAGTAAGAGAGGTTCAAAGATGGCCGTTGTCATGGTCTTGCAACCAAAGATAGCCTACGATAATTTTATGACAGTGTCAGAAATTCCTAATGATCACTACAAAGGGTTTGCTGCTACGACCTACTTTTTCTGCCTAGCCAACACAAAATTACACGTTAATCAACGCAACATAACAATAAAACTTAAAACAGCGTAACTCAAACTCTTTGAGTTTCTCTTCAAAACTTCCTTTCACATCTTCCTCATTTTTTCAGCACCCATAAAAAGTATAACTGCCAAACTGAGATTTGGGATGCTCTTTTGTTTACTACTAGTGCATGCCAATAACAATTTTATTCTTTAAAAGGAACTTTTGTCATAGTCTATGAGTCACTAGGTTTCATCATATATGCCGTACCCAATTTTCTTAGATTCATGTTGGAGACGGTGTGACTTATAATGATCTTATAAGATTACTGAAATCGCATGCTTACTTTTTTTCAAACAATTATACATTTTCGTACAAATTCCCCCTAAAGAAAGAGCTTCATGCTTACTTTTTTAATAACAATGACATGTTTTTGTATGATTTTTTTTTATTCTAAAGATCATACTTTTTATCAGTAAGGCTAACCATCAATGGGCATTAAGTAGATAGAGTTATACAAATTCATATGAACTGGCCACCAATTTACCAAAGTAAAATTTTTATGAACTGCCGCCGCGATATTGTGTGGGAACTTCCACCAAATAATAGCATTGACGGCCATTTTTTGTGTTTATAAACATTTACTCTGAAATAGAAATAAACAAGTGAAGTTAATCAAGCTTAATCTAGGCACCGATCACCTGCAGCAAGTATAAAAATATGTAAATGTGTCCTCTTCATTCTGAGATCTGAGGTGTCATTTACATTTGCAAAAATCATCTCCTCCACTTCTCAGATACCAATATCGCAAACATCCATTGTTTCCCTTTGAATTTATAATTACGCGATTAGTGTCCAGATCAAAAACTGAAAGGTGTATTTTGTAAACGCAAATAGCTCAAAGCAAACATCCTTGAGAAGTGCGTGGCAGCGCGTGAATCATAATTCAGGGATCCTGTGTTTGCTGGTGGCAAAAGTGTAAAAACTGCTGAAATAAAGACTTGTGCCGAATTAGGAACCTAATTAGGGTAATCTGTTTCTTCAAATAAGACAGATTTGATGAAGGGCTGGTAGATACAGAGAAAGAGAAAGCAAAAGAGGTGAGGGGGTAATGTGAACAGAGAAATGCAGGAAACTTTTAGGCCCCGGTAAGAAAACAGTGCTAACCCGCAAGGCCCATCGACAGCGCGTTCTTTCTTCCCCAGAGTTCATTAATTAGTTAATTAGTTAATTAGTCTGAGCAGATGGTTGTGGTACACAAATCAGCAGCTCCGAGGGCCAGCTGGGCAGAAGCAGAGATGGAAGATGAGGGCGCCTCACATTTAGAGAGAACTTGCACATTGGCAGAGTGCTAATGCTAATGCAGCTAGCCTGCCGCAGTACATGGGGCACATGTGTATTAGTACTCGCAGCTCAATCTGGCCTTCTGCCACCTCCTCCTCATTGTGTGTGAGGAATTTCAGATAACCACATGTGTATGAGCCTTCAGAAACACACAGGAACCTGAACTCTTTGGGTCAGAATCCAGAAACAAATGCTGCGTTTATGTGTTTGTGTGTGTGTGCTGCATTAGCATTGGTTTGAATGAATTCTCTGCTTCACTGCAGATTTAAAAAGGCGCTTCTGATGGTTATTTTTAGCATGTTCACATCTCTCTTCTGTCTCTCTCTCTCTCCCCATTTCTCTGGCTCTTTTTTCCCTTTATCGGTCTTTTGCTGTGTAAAGGTGCATATAGCTCATACATTTCTGGCTGGTGTCTGTGCATGTGAGAGCTGGATAAAGGGTCCGGTTTTGTGCTAAACCTCCTTTTTTGATGTGGAACATTGTTCTTGGTCTTTTTTTTTGCTTCCTTTGTACTTTTTTTTTTGAAAATGCTTCATCCAATCCAATCATCCAATGGGGCTGGAATGGTAAAACACAAATGTGTAATCCTCTTCACCGCTATAGAAAAACCTCTTTAAAGCAGAATAGAGAAAGGGAGAGAGACAGATAATACACTGAAAGGTTACTCTTATTCATCCATGTACCAAAATTCCTCACCCCTGTTAATAATCATTCTTTTTGCATCCTTTCAAGGCAGCGTACATGTATTTGTGTTTTTGTACAGTGTGGGCTATTTAACATACTTAATGTATTAATTCTGTTTTGTATGCATTGATATCTGCTGACCACTTGCCAAAATGTGCAGTATGGATACTCTGTGCCATAGTGGCAGCCTTTTTATTGACAATTTTTTTATTTATTGAAACTTCTACACTAAATTAGATATTTCACACAGACTGAAATGCTGGAGTTATAAGTAACACAGTGTATACTGCAATGATTTTAAAGTGCCCCTATTATGCTATTTCCAATATTGCCTTTTATGCAATGTAATTGCAATTTTGTCTCCCAAAATAAAGAATCGACTCTGTACAGCTGAAACGAATTGATAGTAATTCGAATCCCACTTTCGTGAAGGCTACACATCACTGGGTAACACATTTGCATAATGCGCGCCTATGTACTACGTAGGGATGTGCCGAACTAGGCTTTTGAAGCAGTAAGGCTTTTATAACAAACTTTTTATTTCAAATCACTAGTGTGTCAAAAGCTCGAAACGTGTCGACACTAGGTGTCTATCTACCCATCTCTAGTTCTACATTGGCCGGCTGCGAACAACTTGACCCCACCCACAAACACGTCATTCTACTGATGTCTGCTTCTCTAATCTTGCGGAGGTCAATGTGGGATTCACAAAACGCTTGCTGTTGAAAAATGGATCAGTATCTTGTTTATCTGAACCAGCTGCTCCACTGAATCACAATCTTTAAGTATGACAAACAATAGATGTTTATATTTTCTATAGAGCGTTCAAAATCGAGAACTATTGAAATACTGTATTTTTTGGACTATAAGTCGCACCTGAGTATAAGTCGCATCAGTCCAAAAATACGTCATGATGAGAAAAAAACATATATAAGTCGCACTGGACTATAAGTCGCATTTATTTAGAACCAAGAACCAAGAGAAAACATCACCGTCTTCAATGTAATGTTTTCTCTTGGTTCATTTCTCTTGGTTCATGTCAAATTAATTTTAATAAATAAGTCGCACCTGACAATAAGTCGCAGCACCAGCCAAACTATGAAAAAAAGTGTGACTTATAGTCCGGAAAATACGGAAGTCATATCGTAGGCCATCTGACCAATCAGAGCAGAGCAGGCTCGCAGAAAGGAGGGGTTTAAAGAGACTGAATCTTTGAACTGCTTCGAGCGAATCGTTTGAGAATCACTGGAAAATGAGGCCATATGTAGCATATTGTTTAAAATTACATACATAGCACACAGATATTCTAAACTCTGATTTTCTACTCTTTTTGTACTCAGGCTGATATGAGAACAGCTAATACGAGAAGCGTTTGATCAGCATATGAAATAAACACACTTCAGAACACATGCAGGCCAAAACTACTTCACTTACAACTTTGACTGTGATTCCCTCAGATCACTTCATCTCCACAGGGAACTGTTTAATTTACTTTCTTAGTCTGTTTAGATTTATATTCAATCTTTCATTCTTGAAGGTAAACTCACACTGGCCTTCTGCATTCATTACGCATTCATGGAAAAAGGGAGGCATCTCGACTACAAACACATCTCTGTACAAAAACAGCCCAAACATGGTTCTCTCACGCCATGCGTAAAACATTCCTTGAGGATCTTTGATATGACACCTAAACCAAACAGGAAACTTAAGTGTACTTTAATGTTGTTACTAACAGCAAGGAAATGCAGTCATAATTGGGTATTTTTTACAGTTCAGTGCCACTGAAAGTGGAATATAGGCTTTTAGTTCTCCCCGATTGGGTTATTGTAATTCTTATTTCCTAAAATCACTTTTCAATATCTTTAAATTGACAGAGAGCAGGACTCCACTTCTAGAGTTTCAGCTGTTTCTTCTTCCTGATTAAATTACTGTAATTCTTCTATTCCAGAAGAGGTCACTTAATGTGTTAAAGTTGAAGTAGAGCAGAACACCACATCTAGATGCTAATGACTCAAAAATACCAAAAAAGAGAATAAATCAATATTCTTTTAAAATCTCTCTGATGGCTTCATGTAATTCACAAAATAGATTTTACAATTCAATAAACCAAGCTCTATACAGTTGAACAGCCACGAGAACTTCCTCCCTTTTCAACCTTTTCAACATCTTTCTTTAGGTTCTCTGAAAAAAGTCAGCTTTATAGATGAAAAATCAATAATTCTGGAAGCAACTGAAAATAGTGTTCCTTCTAAAACTCAAGACACTTGAGTAAATCTAAAAACTTTTTAGATTTACTGTATTGTTCCTTGAAATAACTTAAAATTAAAGGGGCCATATGATGCTTTTTTTAAAGATCATTATTTAGTGTATTTAGTGTACTAGAATATGTTGACATGCTTTAATGTAAAAAAAAAAAACAAAAAAAAAAACATTATTTTTTAAAATACTGTATATTATTGTAGGTCCTCTATGCCCGCCTTCTGACATGCGCAGTCTGCTCTGATTGGCCAACTGACCCCTTTCCATAAACACGAACTTCATCTTTTGAAATTAATGTAAAGACAGTTAATAATGTCCTTAGATTTACCATCAGTTCAACCCCGAGTCATGTGACAGACAGTGATGAAGCTCTTATGTGTTTGCAGTACACAACCCACGGACGGTTAAGACATTTGAACATTTAATAGCAAATACTTAAACTAATAACAAAAATATACAGTATATAAATACAGTAGCTGATTCAGGAGCGCCAGATTGTCGTAGCAAAATCAGAATTACCTCCTCTCCTAGGTTTACAAAACAGAACGGAACAAAACGGAAATGTCTATAAAATGCTCTGTTCTGTTGTAATCTTAAAGATTCTTAAATGCATCTACATTCGGAAGGCCAAATAAAGTGCTTTCGCCTAAAAACACACATCTCCCTGTCATGGCTGCTTAAACACTAGCTGCTGTTACTGAAACCATGCCTTCTTTCTTTGCATCAACATTTGGGTGGCATTATGCAAATATTTCCACATTTGGGGGTGTGTTTGAATGAGCCGATTTAGAGGGGCGTGGCAAAGTCTTAAATTTGATGAAGAATATCTCTTTGGATTTGAGACTTCAATCTTTACAGATCTTCTTCATGCACAAAGAGCTTGTGACACTCCAAAGAGAAAGGAAAAATTTCAATTGCATCATATGACCCCTTTAATTAACGTGTAGTTAAATATTATGTTCAATATTTTTTTATATTAAAGGTAAATGTTATAAAAGTAAAACGCAAAAAACAACAACAAAAAACTGTAAATTTAAAGGATTATTTCACTCACAAGTCCTCTGAAGCAACACACTACACTCAAAACTAATTTGCACATGCTTATATTCAAAAATGGCATGTCAAGACATGTTGTGACAGCTTTAGTGTGAGAATCATTGAGGTTCATCTTTACTGATGCAAAATCTGGTGCAACTTGACTTCAGGTGACATATTTAAAGTGCCCCTATTATGGATTTTTTTAAAATTACCTTTCATGCAGTGTGTAACACAGCTCTAAGTGAATGAAAACATCCTGCAAAGCTTTAATCTGAAAGTGCACCATGTATTAAGGTATTGTCTCTCAAAAGAACAAGTAAACTCTGAATCATTAAAACGAGTTGTTTTTAAAACGAATCCTAAGCCATTTCATTATGGGGTCAACATGAAACATTAGCATATTGCTCGTCCACTTGTTGGTCTTTTTCGTTGGTATGAATGAAAATGCTAATTCATTCTTTGCCACTAGGTGCCCATTTTTGGAGCGTTAAAATAGCATTTTCCCCCAAGTAACGCTGTACACAAAGCAGCACTGTGCTCACAAACGCTGCTTTATCATGCATCACAGGCATGATGAAATGAAAATGAGACCAACTGGACCAATCACTGCAGATTAGCATCATGCAAGGGAGGGGTTTGGAAAAATTAATCGTTGAGTGAATCGTTTGGGAGATGTTGTAAGTAAGGTAAAAATAAATGCATATTATAAGACAACGAAAGTGTTTTTTGACCTTGCATGCATGTCAACCTGTTGTTGGGGACTCACAAAATATGAATGATCATCATGAACAACCATCACAGAACAACAATAACAGCAAAAATTATAATGAAAGAAACCTTAGTGTTTTCATATGTGGAGACATTTAGTGCATTAAAAGACTTCCTATATCATTGTACTTACCCAGAACGCCCAGTCTGTAGTTCATAGTGACGACAATCACGTTTCCATAGGCAGCAAGAACACTTGCATCAAACATGTTTCCTGTTCCCTCCATGTATGAACCACCATGGATAAACAACATCACAGGCTTCTTCCGACGATCTCTAATATCTGTGTAAAACAAAAAATGCATAAAAATTAAAAATTAATAATATATATATATATATATATATATATATATATATATATATATATATATATATATATATATATATTTTTTTTACATATATAATATATATTACACTGCTGCAGCATCACTGTAAAATAAACAGTAATGATCTGCTTAGTGAAACACTGATATTATGCGCTTAAGAGCTCTTGTTCATAAACATATACTGTACACAAAACATATTGCTATTTTTCAAACATGCACATTAAATTGAAAATTATAATAAGAAATATATAATTCATATACACTGCAGTTCAAAAGTTTGAGCTTAGTGAGATTCTGATGTTTTTGGAAGTCTTTAATGCTCACTAAGGCTGCATATATATTGATCAAAAATGCAGTAAAACCAGTACAATTGTGAAATAATATTACAATTTCAAATAACTGTGTTCTTTTAAATTTAATTAATTCCTGTGATGCGAGGTGAATTTTCAGCAGTCTTCAGTATTTTCCAATTTTTTCCTTTAGAAATCATTCTATGCTCATTTGCTGCTCAAAAACATTTCTGTTTATAATCTAATATTAAGTACATTACCTATTAATAAAGCTAATTTTATTGCATATCTATGTTGAAAACAGTTTTGCTGCTTTTGTGAAAATCTACTGATGAACACAAAGTAAAAAAATAACAACATTTATTTGAGATAGAAATCTTTTGTAAAATGATAAACATTATATGTGACCCTGGACTACAAAACCAGTGGTACAGGGTCACATATTTGATCCTTTTTAATACATACATTCTGAATACAATTATTTCTTTACAAAATATTTTGAATTGTATATGATTTGAAAATAAATGTTCTGCACTCTTTTAAAACTTAAAGCAAGAATAAACCATTATCTTTAATTGATAAAAGAATAAGGTACAGTAATACATTTCAGGCTTATTTAGTGTACTGATATCCCCGTTTTGTGTGTGTGTGTGTGTGTGGATACACACTTTACACTGCCTACTCTTTTCCTAAAAAAGATTGTGAAACAGTATTAGTAGAATTATTAGCGTTTTACCATTTGACAATGTTTTCAGATAATGAGTCAAGGAAGAGGAGGTAAAAACAAATACTGGCTGATATTGCTTCCAGTTCACTTGTCACTCTTAAAATAGAAGGTCAGCGCACTGCATAATGGGAGACAGTACTGTGAGTGCTGTATGTGCAACTGCATATGGCACATAATGGCAAATTTAGTAGGTCATACCACGAAAATAGTTTGAATAGTACGTTAGTTCACGATTTCTGACCATATCCTCAATCGTCTCCTCACGCTCTGGGATCTTTTGGCGCGGTCTGCCTCGCATTGGCTCATCGTTTCTGCACTCTGCTGGCACAGTCTATCTATTTCTCTTCCAAAACTCTGTTGCTCTGATGTATCACTGTATCAGTTAGTACAGTCTGTGTGTGCGTTTCTCTCTCTCTGTATATTTGTAGTACAAAAGCTCAGATGGGTCAGACTGAATGATTCCACCCTCCCACGTCTTGGATCCCCCTCTAGGTGCTGCATTGGTAGAGTCCCTACCTCTGCGCGGTACTTCCTCTGTCCTTCGACCCCATCTAAACTCCCCCGTCTCAAGTCTCAAGATTGGTATATTCTGTCTCTTTTAGATTCACATCTATATGTGCTGTTTGTTGGTACGGGTTGTTCCCCTCCGCTTTTCTGTTGCAGTGTGTTTGAGTGAGCCGCACATGCTCATGCATATATACATATGCTCTTGGAGATGCTTGTGTGTGTGTGTCTGTGGATGTGTGTGAGAGCGATCGAGTGTGCGAGGGCATTTGGAGATGTCCAGTTAGCCAGTGCTTCTGTGGTGTGCAAGGGCTGTAGATAATTCATATGAAAACCAGACCATGCAGAAACATAAATAACTACCACGACATCTGTTTACCCCGAGAGAGAAGGAGGGGGTCTGGGAGAAAGAAAGAGAGTGGGTGAGAGAGATGGGGGAAATCATAAAAGGAAGAGTGAGACAGATGAGAGAGAGTGAGAGAGAGCCGGAGTGGCAGAGAGATAGAGAGAGAAAGAGAGAGACAGGAAGAGATCGAGATGTGAAAAGGAAATGGCACACAAAAGAGAATAAAATAAAAGTTACACAGACCAAGGTCCTTTCACGGACACACAAAATCACACACACATAGGCAGCTGTGATGCTGAGTCGCTATGGAAACTGCCTCATCCCTCTCTCTCTGTCTAATAGAAGCTCACCAGCACTGACTCACTCATGCCTGTTGCCACGGAAACAAATTCTACGCACGTATTTGCACGCCCGCCTGCATCACCACCTGAATCTTGGGTTACAAACGCATTACAGCGACTGCACCCTCACACACTTTTTCATCTTAATCTTTGCATGCACACAAGCACCTCTTCTTGAAGACAAACACGACTTTTTATAAACACAAACACACACACACACAACCTATGAACATGCTTGCACACTCGTGCACAAGTATGGGCACTCGTGTGAACACATTCTCTTTGAATACTGAGACTAAATGGAAATATAAACAAGAGTGTCTCTTTCGCACAAGACTAATTTTAGACTGTTAGATATTTCCCCCGGCTTTGATACGTGTTGTTTCACACCATCGGTGCAGCTGAACGGAGTAAGAGTTACTTGGAAGACGTCGGCGTTGAAGCAGTGACACCTCTGATTCAGCCAATCAGACAGGGCTGTGTGGATCAGGTGTGCTGTTAACAGCCAATCAGATGATGGGAAATCTTTTTCAGGATGGGACTGCTTTTTGTGTCATTGTGAGGCAACACCATGGGCCCGGTGGAAGTAAAAATCACAATTTACACTTATTTCTCCAAGGCATCGTTGCAATTAAATGGAGAGCTAATGGAGATTTAAGGTGTAGAAATGTTTTATGAACAATAATGTTCAAATGTTTTTTGGTCACTTTATTTTAAGGTCCAATTCTTGCTGTTAACAAACCATTAACTATGACTTGCTTCAATACGCTCCTAATTTGCAGCTTGTTATAGTAAGATAGTTGTAATCCTGGAAAAAAAAAAGTATGGTTTCCACAAAAATATTAACATTAATAATAATTAGAAATGTTTATCAAGGAGCAAATCAGCTTTTTCAAATGATTTGTAAAGGATCATGTGACGCTGAAGACTGCAGTAATGATGCTGAAAAAAATCTAAATATATTAAAAATACTGAAAAATTTGTGATATTTTAATGATACTAATTAATAGTACTATAATAGTACTGTTTTTACTGTAAAGATGTCTCCAACTGAAGTCAGGTCTGCCAAGATGTATATGAACAATTGTCATCAAATTATTTCTGGAGCAGATAATAAACCTGCTAATATAATGCTATTTGCATTAATTGTATAGGTTTGTACTCTATGCCAACTATTGTCTCATTTTTACTTCTCCACAGAATATTTAGGAGAAACAACGATTAGATCATAACCGAGAACTCTAAGAGCTCTGATGGGTCTGATATTGCCCATTTATAATTGGTAATATACACACAAGTCCATCTAATCAGAAGAGATCCCAGAGTTATTTGATTACATAGTTCACCTTTGAGAATATAATTAATTTATCATTTACTCATCCTCATGTCATTCCAAACCTGTATGACAATCTTTCTTCCATGGAACCCGTTTATCAGAATGTCCAAGCACTTATATGTAATTAAATAAAAGTGAATGGTGACAAAGACTCGTTTAGTGAAAAAAAATGTTTAGTGAATTCTTTCAGTGAATTAAAATGTATTTGACAATCGTATGACTTCAGAAGACTTGTAATGTTGCAGACGAGTCATTTTATAAAGCCTGACTAAAGCTGTGATAAAACTCTCACTTTCACCAAATGGAGCATTTTGTACATTCAGCTAAACATCTGCTTTTGTGCTCAACGAAAGAAAAGTACACTGGGTGAGTAAATGATGCTTGGGTTTCCATTTTTGAGTAAACTACCCCTTTAATTTCAATAATATTGAATAAATGTAGAATCAAATGCTGTAAAAGCAGATTTCTCCAAGCTGAGTTTTTTTTTCCCGCTGCAGTATTGAGATATTTTATGTGTGTGATGCATCGAAGAGAAGCATACAGAATCCACAAACATCTTATCTGGGACAACCCTGCTTACGAGTCCATGAGTATAATCTTTGTGTGTGTGTGTGTGTGTGTGTGTGTGTGAGAGTGAGCGAGGGAAGAATGGGGAGACACAGGAAGAGAGAGAGACCGTATGCAGTGCGTTAGCCTCAATATGTGATGGAAAGAGTTTGAAATAGAGCGAGAGAGAGAGCGAGCGAGGGAGTGAGAGAGCAAGCACAACGCCCAGATCCTTTCAACAGAGGCCTTAGTATCCTGTTCGCTTCAAAACATCCTCAAAATACAAGAACGCTATTCTGTCTCTCCTCCTCCAAGCCTGCATCTCTCTCTCTTTCTCTCCTATGCCGCACCTCCCCCTCCCTTGTTCCCTCTGATCTCCTGCTTTTCCTTCTACTCTCCCCCTCTCCTCAACTCTCTGCCTTCATCTTTGCCTCTCTGCTCTCTTTATGGGACTTTCCTACACCTCTCCATCTTTTGTTCTTTTCAATCTTGTCTTTACTTGACATAATTTACAGGAAAGGAAGGCAGAGAGATGGGGGACTGGGATCGGATTTGAACCCGGGTCCCTGTGAGCCACTGGCTCCCATGTGTCGAGAGTGAACGCGTACCTTTTTGCGCCACGACCATCCCTCCCTTCTTGTTCCTGTCTGCCGCCCACACATCCTCTTTCACTTGCAAAGCTCCATGAATCTCATTTCATCATATACTCGTCTTTATCACAAAGTTTTCTTAGCGATCTCTTCCCCTCCGTGCAATGAAATTGGTGATCTGAGCGTTCCCCCTCTCT
Source organism: Carassius auratus (assembly GCF_003368295.1). Taxonomy (NCBI): domain Eukaryota; kingdom Metazoa; phylum Chordata; class Actinopteri; order Cypriniformes; family Cyprinidae; genus Carassius; species Carassius auratus. The sequence continues at coordinate 21,717 of NW_020527833.1, forward strand.
TCCTCTCTTTCATCTCTCCTCTCTTTCGTTCTCCTCCTTTCCTCCGTCACTGCTGTGCATTTCCTCTCCTCTTCTCTCCCATGTTCAGAGACGCAAAATTGGATTAGCTGGCAGTGTCTCTATTTAAACCTCTGCAATTAGAGACGCCCGGAATCCGAGAACTCAGTGCATAAAGCGTGAGCCCTGCACATGCACAGACATGTATGCTACAAAGAGAGATAGTCTTTTTAAATGGAAAGAGCATGGAATAATGATAATGTAAAACCCTGGTAATTGCTTAACTATCTATTATGTTAATATGTATAAATTTGATGAGACAATATATGGCAATTTACTGTGAAATACAGTACTATTCAAATATTCTGATATATTTTTTTTAAATATGTGCGCACACACACACACACACACACACACACACACACAAACACACACACATATATATATATATATATATATATATATATATATATATATATATATATATATATATATATATATATATATATATATATATAGCATATACATTTTTTTAAAGGGATTACGATTTAAAAAATGTTTTTAAAAGTAAAGCTAACAACTGTATATGATACAAATAACTATTTAAATCTATTTAATAGAATATATATGTAATTTTTTGTAATTTTAGAGGAAAATTATTTTAAATAAAAATTATCGCCATTGATTACTTGTCCTTGTGTCGTTTCAAATTTGCATGGCTTTCATTCTACTTTGGAATGCAAAAGAAGAAATCTGGAATAATCTCCTGGTTGCTCATTTTTATTCAGTTTATAATTTTTTTTAACATTTTTAAAGAAATTTATTCATGAACAATATATTAATTAATTAAGTTTATTCATGAACAATTTATTCAGAATTTTTTTGTGAACTGAATCAAAGAGTTAAAAAGACTCATTTGCTTATTAAATGTTATTTATCCTTATTAATTTGTTTTTCTCTAATCAATTTCTTGTGAGAAAATATATATATATATGTCAGGATTTAATTAGTCTCAGCCTCAGACATTATGCCTATTGACTGTTGGATGAAAATCGGATTCATAAGGCAAATAAAATTAGAAATAATTTGGGAGTTTTGAAGGTGTCATCTGATTGGTTGAATTTTACAGGATTTCTGATAAACGTGTATGTAGCATTTTGCAACAATTAATTTATTAGTTGTAAGCTGGTCTGTTATTGTCCGGACATCAACTTTACATTTTCACCTTCCAAAATATGAGGCTGAATAAAACAAACTGTGATTGGCTGCTTTACATGTCTATCAGACGTCCTCTTGGGCGGTTCCTGGACCGTTGATAGCTGAGTCCAGTGCCTTCGGATCTGATTATGTGAGACTAGGGTTTAGGCAGATTTTCATTGAATAACATCTTAAAATACAAGATAAGTATAGTATATTTCAAATCTATGAACATAGTTGTATTTACTGACGTATTTCTTAAGACTTACTAATATAAAATCTTCATTTGGAGTAGTACTTGTCCACAATGCACAATATTAGGTCTAAAATGTGTTCGGCACTACTTCTGCACAATTAAAGTGCATTAAGTACAAAATTAGTTGTTCCAGTTTAGCAGACTTTAAGCATACCAGTTTAATAAAGTACCACTGCAGAGTATTTTTATTAAAAGTGGTGTAAGCGATTTTTCAACTGATTCGGGCTGACTAGCAAAACCAACTTGTAGCCAATCAGGAGTAAGGGGCATGTCTACTCATGATGTGGAGGAGATAGTGTTCAGTGTTCAGGATGGACACTATCGAGCGAGCGATAGAAAGTTAGAGATGGCGAATAAAAAACAGTAGAGGAAAACATCTGTGGAACAAAAGAAGGCTTTAAGGCAAGAGGTAGGACCTGTGTAAATATCATATCAGCCTTCCAGTGCTGGAGTGAACTCAAGGAGCTGAAGGCCTGCGATCGGATGCTGAGGTTGTTTTGTTTCTTCTCGATAGGTGAGTAACACTATGTCTGCATCACAACAGCTAAGGTCTATCTAGTACACTGGACGCGAGAAAACGGCCGTTGAATATCATTTGAAATTTGTCAATATGTCATAAAAAAAATGCAGCAGCAGTTTTCTGTCAGGGATTTGTCGTTGTCGTGTCATGCTGCATCCAGTGTTTGTTTTGGTGATTTCAAATGTCAATATTGGCTACCAGAAATAGCTTACCCCACCTTTAAACATATAAATATGTGACATGACATAGAGCCAACACACACAAACCGTGAACGCACACCCGGAGCATTGGGCAGCCATTTATGCTGGGGCACCCGGGGAGCAGTTGGGGGTTCAGTGCCTTGCTCAAGGGCACCTCAGTCGTGGTATTGCAGGTCCGAGACTCGAACCCACAACCCTAGGGTTAGGAATCAAACTCTCTAACCACTAGGCCACACCTTCCCCACTGTAAATGTATTTGTAGTCAAATACATTTTAGCACATTTATTTTTCACTACAGAATACACGCTTGTGGTTCACATCAAGGCCGATTTTTATGAACTCATCACCATCACGTGACCATAAGTATCATTATAATGAACAACAATATATTTAGTACAAAGCAGATTCTTATATACTTATATTCAGATATACTTCTTATAGGTTGGCAAATTCAAATATATATAGCCTACTTTAAAACATAAAAATAAACTGCTAAATATACAGGCACCAAATGCTGTAAATTTCTGGCAACCACAGCTGGAAGATTTTTTTTTTTTTTACACAACACAGAAACACACATTTAGTGGTAACCATGAAAGACTGTTACAGCACGTGGAGTGAACATCATGCACACACACATTTACAAGTACACATACATACACAAACAAACACAGATGAGCTCAGACACGAAAGTATATGCTGTAAACACACACAAATACACAACAAGAGCTTGTCTGCAACTTTCCCCTTATTATTCAAATATGAGCAATAAGATAAGTGCTATTATTTAGATTTGTTTTTATTCATAAAGGCAATATGAAGATATAATATGAAGTAATTTTAAATACTATTAGAACATTCACATCATATTTTTCTCTGCTCCTAAAAGCAATAAATTCAGCCTGTTGTCTTTTACAGACTTACTGCATTAGCTACTCTACTGCTTTCTCAGCTGGATGCATGTCAGCCAATGAAATTGCACTAAATCACAGGGGGCTGATGGGATTTGTAGTTTATTGATTTCTGACTAATCCTTTGCCATTCATCAAAAAGGACACAAAACATATAATGAAATCCTAATAACCGTTGATGGGAGATAATTCCTAAAATAAAAGCCTGTTGTAATGAAATGATGTAAGAATCATTTGTTTTGAGAAGAGATTAAAAATAAGTGCAGCACAAATAACCACATCAGCAGTGCATGAATTAGTGCATGTATGCTTGAGCATATGTACGTGTTTATGCCTGTGGCTAGTTGAGCTTGAAGCAAAATGCAAAAACATACAAGACAAAATAATCAAGAGAAATAATGGCACACACTACAACCGCCCCCAAAAAAGAGTCTGAAAAACAAGACAAAAAGGGAAAAACATGCAAGAAAAATACCTTCGTCCCTCGGTCTGTTCATCGAAGACTCATCGTGTTTTTTTGTGAGCGGACCTGGGGTTAAGACAAAAAGAGGGGGGAAAGAGAAAAGACAAAATTCAAAAAGATTTTACTGCGCTTAAACAAAAAGAGCCAAAAATTCCAAAACAGCAAAACAAAAAATTACAAACTAGCAAGAGATCATGTGTCCCAATTTAAAAGAAGAATCAAAAACAGCAGCCAAAGCAGAAGAGCAAAACAGACAACAAACTCATAGAAAGAGAAAGGGAGAGAGAGAAACTGATGGTGGTGTGACACTTGCTAACATCCCTACTAGCAGCTTCGATGTTATCTCTTTTCTTCCTCAGTTTTCCCTTCCACACTCACTCATTCGTTATATGCCAGGCTTTCAATGACAAATGTCCAGCCATCTCTCTCTGCCCAGAGAGAGAAAGTGATGAGACATGTGGAAACACTGTGGCAAAGCTGCGTTTAGTGCAACGGCCCTCAGGAGTCCTCCGACTTAATGTCCTGTGGGAAAATAACTCCCCCTCACAGGATAAGACTGCTGAAACTGTGATCTCTCTTTTCCTGTCTCACAAACAAACAAACCTCTTGTGTAATGCTCTTAAGAAAGCATCTGCCAAGGACATACATTTATGAACATTTTATCCATTCAAATGTACAAACAATATCAGTATCTTGAGCAAAGTGGAATTTGAAGCCAAATCAGGTTTACTGTGTTGTTGTTGTTTTTTTACATAGCAGAGCAATGGACAAAAACAAAAAGTGGAATACATTCGAAATGTGAAAAATGACAACAAACTCGACTGTGACTACTTTCTATCCTTTTGTTCAGCAACAAAAGTAACCATGGTAGCCATAGATTTCCCCAAATTAATGTTAAAAGAAGTATTTATTATATATTATATACTTTATTGTATACTATAATAATAATACATGACACAACCTGGTTTTTGGTTGTTACCATTAGTATTGTTAAGGTGAAACTGTTAAAAATAATTTGCAGTAATTGAAACAAATTAATAAAATAAAAAATAAAAAAAATAATTAAAGCTATAAAATCATATAAAAACCACAAAAGATTAATACATAACAAAAGTATACCAAACATAACAACATTAGTAAATATATAATAAACAAATAATTTTTATTTTTTATTTTTCATTACTAAACAAAAACAAAAAAAATCAAAATGGTATCAAATGGTATTATATAATATAAATAACATAATATACTGGTTATACATATACAACATAACTTTAGATTATTATTATGGTATTATTATGGTATTCTTTGTAGTGTATTGAAATACCTAAGCTGGTATTCTAATCATACCCTCGCAAATCAACAGCATTTTTTTTATAAACAGCTTTATTAAAACAATAACCATTGTAGCTACGTATGACATTGTGTAAACTATAGTTAGCATGTAGCAATACTATTTCGAGTCAGATGTTGAATGTTACTTTATTGAAAGACAGGTCTGATGTAAAAGTCTGAATGCTTCTAGTTATTAAACTGCAGTTTCTTCTCATTTCTGGTCCGATTCACCCCACTGAAACAGATTCTAGCATTTATCAGCTTGTGCTTTAGGTTGTATTGCAACGGTAGCGTTCTGTCACTGGCTTCTTCAGGACTGGAGCTGAAAGGATCTGGTGCAGCGAGACACATTAGCATCTGTCGCTAACTCAGGTTAAATGCTAAATGTTTGTGTGGCGACAGCCATTAATGGGTATTATCAGTATGACCCCCTAACCCCTCTCTCAGTACTGACGGTGGGCCTGCAAGAGACGAGATAGAAATCGTCTCCATTTATTTACCGTTTATCTGCTACACAGGCTCTCCACACCAATAGACCACACACACATACACCAACACAAACCCCATTTGTCACTGCTTTGCATATAATTCTTACCCAGTCTGTCCAACACTTATAATGCATATAATGATATATAAACAGCACAACTGTATTCTCATAACTGACTTCAAATGCTGTTCACCTGATTTTTTTTTTTCTTTAAGCACATATACATTCACAATTACATTTAAAGGGAAAGTGTCATATTTGCAGAGTAGTAATCATTTTTCCTAACCCAAGTGAATAGTGCAGAAATAAGTAAAAGCACACCATTAGTAGGTTGATTTTTGTGCAAAGTCCAAATGCAACAACTTAGTATATAGTATGATGAAAGGAGTATTTCAAATTATCAGTTTGTTTGAGCTTAAATTCTGAAGCGTGAAGCTTTGACACTGCATCATTTAGGATGTAATCTGGAGTATCCCAAACAGACCAACACAGAAACACTGGCTTAAAAAATAGCACAACAGTTTCTAGTAGTAAAAATCCACAATGCTAACAACAAAAAGTAAGGGGAATTAAATTTTTAAAAGAACTTATAACCTTTAAAAACAGACATACTGTAAACTGCAAGGTTGTTAACTGTTGGTATACGCTTTTGTTGATGTTATCAGTACACATTATTTTAACTTACATGGTCATGTTTCATAGCAGAATTATTGGAAAAAACGACATTACCCATGATTCTGCAGAACAAAAATTAAATCATCAGTACTTCTTGAATCTCACACTAGTTTCACAATAAATGCAATCATATAGATCTATATTTACCCATTGTTTTTAATTTGATTATACAATGCTTCATGGAAGTGTATTTCTTTACCACAATAAGGTACTCGGTCTTGTAGCTTTGAAGTTTGTTATGTGATTCACCTCACATAACAGCTTGTTGGTTTGCTTCATGACTTTTAATTTTTAAACAAGTACTTTTTTTGTGTCTATGGGAAAAATACTTCTGGGACAAAGTTGAATGAAAAATTGGACGGCTACTGTTGCACTCTATTTTGTGAGTTTGGGGTGGGACTATAGGGCTTCTTTCAGAACAAAAAAAAAAAAGGCACAACAAGCATTTGTGTAACAATTTTACAACTTTGTGCCTCTAGTGACACCTAACACCTAACACACTTCACCTTTAAGTACTCAAAAAAATGGTTACTGTAAGTTAAATAAAACATAGACAAAAGATCATTTTGACTATTTTTTAAATTAATTTTTGAGGCAAAACTATAAGTACTACACCCTATTTTATTCAGACAAATAGTCGAGCCTGTGCACCTTCTCACATGTTCCTCTGAGCTAAATCTCCTGAGTTGCACTTAAGCTGTGAGACTCGATCAATGCTGACGTGATTTTCAGTTCAATTCACCATCTCAGGTCAGTTCTTCCAGTAAAGGCTGGAGAGCAGGAGACAGGTTGATGGGAGTATGGAACGAGCGCTCGTGTGTGTGATTAAGTCTCAGCAACGTCAGCACTTTATCGACACTTAAAGCATTTGGAGATCAAGCTTTCACTATTTTACTGGTTCCTGCTTCCGACTATATGGTCTGCAGCCTCCATTAGGGCTTAGGCTTTTCCCAGAAACCTAATCCTGCTGGCCTTTGAAGACAATGCACCAGCTTTAAAACTAAGGCCCAGAATTCACCTCTAAGTGAAAGAAGACACGAGAGATGCCGTCGGCGTGGAGGTAGACCGGAAAGCATGATAATGAAGACTTAAAATGGAGGAAAGATCATTTACGTGGGATGAGTCTTGGGTGGTACGTGGGCTGGTGAGCACATGGTGTGGTGACAGTCGGAAAGGAAAAACCAGGCTCTGTGAATGTGGCGTTACTCCCAGTCTAAGAGATGGCAGCGTGCATCTTGAGCCGCTGAACAAATTGTGCAATAAACACTTTCCTTCCATAGAAAGTGTGTGTGAGCGAGTGTGAATTTGGTATTTTTTGACAGGAGTGCGTGACAGGAAACCCGGCAGTACGCCATCCCAGTGTAACCAGCAGGTTTGTCCTCCCTGACAGGCTTGCCGTGTAGAGACGTCTTCAGTATATTCTCTCTGTCTCTCTTTCTGCTTTCTTCCTCTCTGTCTCCCTCTCACTGTCTGCAAGGGGAGCAGACCTAGAAAAACAGTACATGAAAGCAATCTGCCTTGAAGGGCTGATGTCATGTGCTCAATATATATATCTCCCCTCCATTAAAGACTCTAGATGAGCCATTAAACAATAGCTAGAGCAGTTTCTTTCTTTCTGTTTTGTATTAAGTCTTACAGTGAGTCCTAACCAGACGTGACATGTCCAGTTTCCAGCGGCTGAAGCAAAATACTGTGCAGTCTTGGTCAATCAAAGCACGTTTGATGTTTAATATACAGCTATGTGTAGCGAAATTTGATCAGTGAGATTTTGAGGTGGGCGGGGTTTATGAGAGCAACACTACGGAATTACAAACCGCATGACCAATGAAATGTCTTGATGAAATGCACTAGTGGATGGAACAAATACAGAAACTAACACAGTGTCCTAACCAGGCTTGACACATCAAGCCTTCAGGAAGTAATTTGTCTAGACACCTTCAAAATTAAATTGATGCGTGACATGATAATCGCGTGACCCCCCCCCCCCCCAAAAAAAAAAAACAGTTCAGCGCAAACTGTGGGACTATGGAGGGTGTCGGGGACACAAGTCATCAACAGAAGAAGAAATCTACTCACTAGTCCGAGTTTACAGCCTCTTTGTGTTTATACTTACCGCCTTGCAGACTATTCAGACTTTCTAACTTGTAGATTTTACACATGAGTTGTCAAAAGAATAATGATAGTGGCGATTAAACTTTATTTTAAGGTCCAAATCTCATTATTTACAAACTATTAACTTTGAATTTTGCTTCAATATACTCCTAATTTGCTGCTTATCAATTTTGGATGTTGTGGATAATCTGGATAATCTCAATGTGAAAGTACCATGGGTAGTTTAGGGTCTAACTTTAAACTAGCAGTTTATTAACATGGATATTGCTAGCACACTATTGGATTATCAGTGCTTATAAAGCGATAGGCCAGGGATTGGAATCAGACAATTTTCCTCATGATCAGCCCGGATCGGTAACTGGACAATCAGTCTCACTTTTTTACGATTTCGAGCAGATCCGTTTTATTACCAGGGGCACAGGCAATAATGTAATGTCAGCTGCGCAGTCTCTGTCTTTCCTCTCCAATGACCACTTCTCTCTCAAACACGTCTCATTCGCTCCAGTTAAATAGTACTTTATTGTGCATTATTTTAGTCATTCCCATAGGTTTCGCACTTACACCAAGGCACGCGCACCACCACTGATCTATATTAGTGGAGCACACAAGCAACGCTCAGTCTCAAACAGCTTGTGAGCCACAAATACCAAAATAAGTGGCTAACTGTGCTAAACATTCAAATATATAAAAGATTATGTCAAAATGCCCACTGGCGAGTATCCAGTTAAATAAAGTCAGTTTTGGATTGTTAAATAGTTGAGAAAGAGAATGTATGTTTTGTTACAGTATATCGAGTCTGTGGATAAACTCTTAAAGGGGCCGCAGTCCAATATTCCTGCTGCTGTTTTTCATGTTAATCAAAGAACAAAAGACGTTTATAAATAAATACATTTTATAACTTTAAAGGAAAGTATTAATTTGTATTTAATTTTTACTATGAAGACTACAGAAATTAAATTTGATAAAAATGTACGTTTGATTACTTTAATTTCTGAAGTATTTCTTACCTGGAAAAAAAAAACTTAACCTGAAAACTGAAGACTATCTTTTTTCTATTGAATTTATTTGTGATGTTGTTTGCATTTTTATTTATGTATTATTATTTAAGACTTTTAACTTGTGTCATTTTTGTTATGAAAATAAAACTTTGCATGAAGAAAAGTAGATTTTTGTTTTGTATATGCTGTCAATTTTGGCTCTTAGAAAATAAAAATTGGAATCGGCAGGTCACACTAACAAAAAAATCGGTGCATCTCTAATCATTCATCAAGTCTTCTTTGTATGCTGATTTGGTGCTAAAGAACATTTCTTATTATTATCACTGTTATCACAACAGTTGTGCTGCTTAATATTTGACTGGAAACTGTGAACTTTTTTCAGGATTCTTTGTTCAAAAGAACAGCATCTATTGAAATAGCAATCTTTTGTTAAGATTATAAATGTCTTTACTTGTTCAATTTAATGCATCCTTGCTTAATACAATTATGTATATAAGAAAAATGGAAATGGAAATTCTATCTGCAAGCTTCCTCCATGTATTATGATATAGACACCCTTGGATGTAAACAAAACTGTGAGAGTATGGAAAACTATATTAGCTGTAATATAATAGCCCACTTTACAGCATCCAATCAAATCCTGATGGATGCAATCAACCCCCATCTTACATCACCATTCCCGCTAAACCTTCTGTTTCACTCAAAAATGTCAAATTACAGGAGCGAAGTGGGTTGTGGATACCATTTCATGTTGTTTATAAAGTCACCCAGTAAGGAGGTGAGCGCAGCCTCAAGTGACATGATGTAATGGCCAGTTTTTCAGTGAAATTTCAAGAGAGGGACGAATCACCGTTGTAATCGTCTCCAAGAGCTCCTTGTAAATGAGGTCATGGAGCACGCGTGTGCGTATGATCGCACAGAGCTGTGTTTCTTTGCCGTTCAGTGCCCGTGGGCGAGTGAGAAGAAGACTGTCCATATCTCCATGACATAAACCTTCAGTTACTGCTAGCAATCTCCCAGCTGCTCCCACTCAAACAAGTGTCATCCTTCTCTTCCTCTTTTTCTCGCTCTCCTGTCGTGCTCTATCTATCTCTTATTCGCTCTTTCTCTCTGGTGAGCTGTCTGCGTCTGCTGCATCACGCTGTGCTCTGAAATACGGCTTTTAATAAAACGTATGGATGGTAAATGCTCGTCAAACCGGTAATAAAAATGGAGGATTCTTGGTGTTTGGCGGAGGCAGAACTGTGGCAGGGACTAACACAGTCGGCTAGACGAGAACACAGCTGCCTTCCCACACAGTGCACAGCTGGAGAAAAAAGATGTGTGTGCATCTGTGTAGAGCTGTTGGCTCTAATAGACCTTTCACTGTAAAAGAGGGGCTGCCATGTTGTTAGCGGTACGTGCTATGGCAAATGACACTACTAGTATTGCTCATATACTTAGGGTTGTGGATTCAAAACAAACCCCTAGCACTAAGCACTGAACTTTGGTTTGTTTCACCGATGCTTTCTCTCATGTTAAGATCACACTGCGGAGGTGCTTTCTTATAACACCACAAAAACAGTAATGTAACCTATCAAAATAAATCACATGACATATATAATAATGGTGTCAATGCACAGTTCCCGCCAGTCCTGTTTAAACTATGGCATGCAAAGTTTTCTTTCTTTCTTTTTTTTAATAACAATCAAGAAAACAACGCAGTCTGAAGCTGGTCACTTTTTAGATGATCTTGCACATCCCTGTCTACTCAATTGTGGTGATGTCAGTGCCCTAAAAGATGTTATAATGGACTATTTCACATCCAGAGATGAAGGATTGGATGATGATGTTACTAAAGAGGAGGAGTCCGATGACAGTTATATGCACAGGTGCACTGCGCTTGCTTTTCTAACTACAAGGTACACTATTCGTGCTATCCAAACATACAATTGGTGATCAGAAGTTCAGAGACTATGCCCTTCATGATAAACAAAGGACAACTGTCCTCTTCAGGGTAACATTAGTCTGTTTGTGTAATGATGCAGTATAGCGCTCCTGACAGACAACAATTGTTAAGTAGAAGTGAAAGTGAAACCCATCTCACTGTAAACCTGTTTTTCTCAACATTCCATTACGGAAAATCATAGCAATCAGCCAATTTCAGATCGCCATAACTTTTGTTACGTTCAAGATATGATTTCATATGGTATCAAAACTTCACCATCATGTGTTGGGTTTTCCTAGATCGCATCACATATATCCAGAATCTGCAAAATCTCAATATTTTACCATAAAAAAGAGGGATCATACAAAATGCATGTTATTGTTTATTTAGTACTGACCAGAATCAGATCAGAAATTTCACATAAAAGATGTTTACATATAGTCCACAAGAAAAAATAATAGCTGAATTTATAAAAAAATGACCCCATTCAAAAGTTTACATCCCCTTGATACTTAATAATGTGACAGTTAAACTGTCTGCATGCTGTTCTTCAGAAAAATCCTTCAGGTCCCACAAATTCTTTTATTTTCCAGCATTTTTGTGTATTTGAACTCATTCCAATAATGACTGGCTGATTTTATGATCCTTTTGAGATCTTTCCACGAGGGACTCATATGCAACTATTAAAGTAAGTTCAAACGCTCACTGATACTCCAGAAGGAAAAACTATGCATTAAGAGATGTGTAAATTATTCTTATTTTACCTAAATAAATCTTTTTTTGTTTGTTGTTGTTGTTGTTCATTTAGTACTACCCTGCAGAGGCTACAGAAGAAAGTTTACATGTTTCACAGAAGACAAACTAAGTTACATTTACTCAGAAATTCAAATGTGAAATATTTTCTTAATGCATGGTTTTTCCTTCTTAAGCATCAGTGAGCATTTGAACCTTCTGTAATAGTTGCATATGAGTCCCTCGGTTGTCCTCAGTGTTTGAAAAGATGGATCTCAAAATCATACAGGCATTATAGGAAAGGGCTGAATTTTAGGGTGAAATGTGTCTGTGAGATATGACCAAAAAAATAAAAATACAAAAATAAATACAAACAGGCTGCATACTCTACTATCGAGAGCTCAAAAAACCCCACAAAAGTAAGAACTGTATTATGCAAACTGCATTCAGCACATACTTCGTTACACATTTGTGCAGTTACCTGATTTGCACAGCTTCAATGCGACTCAGGGTACAATAACAAACAGAGCGTGCAAACAAGTGCCACTATCAGTGGCTACAATTAATTCTCACTGAATTGCCTGCAGTTGTTTGGAGTGATTCGATAGGGAAAACAGCAAGACAAATTTTGGTATGCAGCTGAACTGTACTGTACTTAGGGGGAAAAGAAAAATATGGGAGAGAAAGAGAGAAACAGACAGTATAATGGGGGATTTGCCTGCAGGGGATTGTCATGATCCACAGCATTGGTTACAACCCTTGTCCCAGTAAGAAATTACTGTTTACACTATGTGTGTGTGCATGTCACCTTACATGATATGATTGCGGCAAAGGGGCTTCAGGCACATATGTATGCTGGCGATTGGGTTTATATGGGTGTTTGTGCCGTGATGCAGATGTGTATGTCGTAGAGGTTTGCCAGCTGTTGTGCACTGTGGGGAGGTGGACAGTGTCACAGATCTTAAACCACCACACACAACACGGCTGTGGCCAAACACATCAATATAACTGATACCTGATCTGCCCTGGGCTCGGGTTCAAAACATTCCACTGACTAGACAAATACAAACACATTTGATCCTGTCACACTGTATGAACACACACTCACTCAGAAGCTGTTCTGGATTCAGACGTGTTTAGCCGTGTGCTCTGCTGTTCTGAACAGCTGTATGGTTGTGAAACTGTGTTTGTTGGTGAACAGCATGAGCTGATAGTTCATCGTAGAGGTGAATCAAGCCTATCTACAGCTATCATAACATTCAAATTCAAACACTTTTTTCTTCTTTTTTTTGAGGCTGCTCCAGATTTGCTCTCAGTTATGCATTAACTTTGTTTTAGAAGTTTCTCTTAAATTCACTATCCCTGTTAGGCAAAATCAGTTCTCTCGGTGGCCATCATGATAACAGCCCCAGGCAGCTATTCTCTAGTAGCTGTACAAAGACTGAAATCTTAAAATCTATATGTCAAGATTATGTTTCAGCAACCAACAGTAGAACCTGACAACAATATAACAAAATATATAAGGTAAAAATGACAATTTTACACTGGTCCAGCTAATATGCATGCTAATGCATTCTAGAGTAAACTGATTGGTCAATGGCACATTTATATATAAGAAAGGATTTTAAACTCTTATAACCACCATGATAGAAGTTATGAGTTTCATTAATTTCTATACAAGAATCCATATTCACCATGTCACTAAGAAAAATAAAAATAGAGGCAAGACATCTGCATGAGACAATGTACAGTAATGACATTAATATGAATGTGAGTGGAAGATGTTAATATAAGCTTCATGTTTTTTGGAAATTTCACATCTTTTCAATAGTCCTATTCCTATCATAACTGGAACACGGTCGAAAACTTTTCCCATTAAAAAACACTTACCCATCATAAATATTATCAACCATAATATTGTTTTGCGAGATTTCTAAAAATAAAAAAGCTCTCCTTTTGACAACTGGATTATTTTAGATTTTATTTGGCTACTGATATGGCATTTTATCGAAAAAGACTAAGTGCACCTTTAGAGAGATCTAATTTGCAGTCTTTCCATCTTTCCTGGACTGTTTTTTAAATTGAAACCTGATCTCTGACTGTAGATACAAGAGATTCCTTGTCATTATATCAGAAATTCTGCCTCTGTAAAATTGCCGTGTGATTCTGCCAATTTCCTGACATTTACTGGGATATAATTTGGAGATATTTTGTACATACTGAGCTTTCTTATTCGAGAACTCTGCACTAGAATGGTGATGAGGAGCACGGCCAGTGTGTGAATGCTTGTGTGTCACGGCCGGGTCATCAATCACCAGCATCATTGATTGAATATTGACCAGCGTGGGCCATAATTCAGCATCTCTATCACACGCAGCCTTACCAGCAGACCCAGAGCGGCAGAAACCTCTCCTTTCAAGCAAACAATAGAGCAAATCTTATATACTTGAGCCAATTAGAGGAGAATGAGAAGACAATAGGAGCATATGCATTCTTATGTACACACACACTCTCTGTTTCTCTCTATGTATACACAGCCTCTCTGTTTCTATTTTTCCATCTCTCGTTCCCCTGCAGAAGAATCCTGATCCAATTTTCACCCGATCAAGGTCTGCTAGGATGGCAGAAATAGCAGTATTAGTTTGATGTTTGTTCTTCAATCAAAAGCTATTGACACCATAGTTCTTCTGCAGCATAGACCATCTAGTTATATATTTATTTAACTTTCAGCAACATCACTAGCCCCCAAATACAACATTCTCCCATCCTGCAGTGGCACTAAGCGAATCTACATTTATATAATGCTTCCAAGCTTGAATTGACTATTGAACTGTTACCATCTTTTTGTTTAGCTGCGCACCTTATTGATTGTATTAAAGGGATTTTTTATTTGGACCGCAGCCTTGAATGAAGAGAAGTGAGCTTTACGCTTCAATCTGCTTGACAAAACACGTCTGGGTGAAATCAAATTTCCACTGACGTGACCGAGAAGCGGCCCCACCTCTGCATCTGAAGCACAGTCGCACGTCACGTTTTTTCCAGAGTCAAATGCCACATGCCTGAAGGAAATACCAGTGCTTGTACGGCAGAGAATGAATCGTGTTAAATTTTTAGGTGAATTTAGGTCTATGCTTTGTTTCTCTGTAAATGAAATGCCACATTGCAAGCTCCTTAAACTTTGGCTTTGTCATGACACCCAGTCTTGTTTTCTGCCGGCTGTGCGTTAGAATCAACACACATAATATGACTTCTGTGTAGTCTTTGGAGTTTAGAAAGAAACCAGTAAGCTATGGTGTCATGGGAATTAATGAACAATATGCAGAAATGATGCAAAGCACATTGATCAGTAAAAAACCCAAAAAGTTCATAATGTAAAGTTAATTTAAATTCATTCAACATATTTGAATGAAGTCTATACATAAAGTGATTTGAGCAGAAATGGGAAGAGGTGGATAAAAATAGACTGACAAACCAAACATTTGCCTCATCTGGTGCTAAACAAAGTAAGCAGAATGAGCAAATAAACAGCTCTATCAGCAGACGCAATTAACTGTGTGAGAATACGTCCTGAAATACTTAGAAATATCAATATAAGGCGGCATTGCAAGCATCGCTATAAAAATTAAATAATATTGGCTATTAAACTAGACGCAGCATAGAATTAGCATTTCCAATTAAGCATTAATCACATAAACTGACTAAACTAATTGTGGCTGATTTGTTTAATTTGTTCAATTTCAAATTCACAGACAGAGTGATCACTTTTATGTTCTAATACAAGAGAAGAATAGAGGTGAGAAGATGCTTTTCATTTATATTTTATCTGTCTATGCAATGTATATTTGTCAGCTCAGTATTTATTTTTTTTTTTACATAAATGGGCTTTATGAAGGAGGTCCTTTGCAAGAGGATCATCATATTTGTGGCTTTTTCTAAAAGTCTGAAAATGCCCGAGAAAGACAGAGTGAACAAGCAAGAAGGAGATATAGATGAGATAATTACAGTTCTAATCCTCTGGCTGTAAACTACACTCACATTCCCACCAACATGTCCAAAAGTCCCACACTAAATACCCACCAAATGTTCAACTGAAATGGAGTGAAAGTGCCAAGTCCAGATCCTTTAAATCCCTCCCAAACCTGTGAATGATTCTCAGCGCAGTGACTGTGTAGGAATCCCCGTCAGTGAGTGTGTGCTGGACGATTTTTTGATAAGACTCACTAGCAGCGCAGCGACGCCTGGCACACATAAACATGGGAAGCGATGAGTGTGGAGAGTGTGTACACCTCCACAACACTGTCAGATGCATTAATCACTTACTGTGGAGGAACTGTTTTTTTCTGGGTTGCTGTGAACAAGAGGGTTTTTGTGTGTTGTAGACCCATATTAACACTGCAAAGGCAGCATCAAAGTCCTGTCTAAAGAATTCACACACTTTCAGTGCAGTCATACGTTTGAATGCATACTGCAGATCCACTGCATTGCTGTCTGTAAAAATACTGCAAACTTATACCAGGGCTTGACGCTTAAGGAAAACATTTAGGAGCACATTAAAAACATTTAGGGGTGCGGTGCAAATTTTTTTACATTTTGTGTTTTAGCTTTATATTTAGAAAGCACACAAGGTTTATAAATTATTTTGCTTCATACTGTTTAATAGGATAATTACGTAATTATGTATTTATAGTCCTATGAAATTGTATGTACATTAGGTATGTGACGTTGAAGCATTTATATGGTTTTATTACAATATAGAATTTAGTAAGTAAAAAAGAAAAAAAGAAAAAGTGTTGTCCTCCTAACAGGTTGAATAACTTTATTAAATATATTTTACTAAAGATCGTAAAAAAAATTAAAAAAAAAAATATATATATATATATATATATATATATATATATATATATATATATATATATATATATATATATATATATATGAAGTAAACAAGTGTTTTAAGATTAGAATGCAAACAATTTAAGTTCAAATGAATGAAAGAGCAATAGGTAACACTTTACAATATGGTCCCCTAGTTAAATTAATTTAAAGGTGCATATAATGCATTGATAATATGTTCTCTATTGTCTCCATGAGTGTGTAGGTGAAGTTTTATCTCAAAATACCCCACAGATAACTTTTTATAGCTTGTTGAAATTGCTACTTTCAGGATATGTGCCAAAATCCCGTTTTTGTGTGTGTCCTCTTTAAATGAAAATGAGCTGGTGCTCCCTCCTCCCTTTTCACAACAATGTGGAGCTTCAAGAGCTCATGCTGGCGGACATACCCCCATTGTTACAGTTTAACTGGTGGTGACCATGTTACTGACCGACCTCACATTGCTTCCAAACGCAATTTTTAACTACCACATTCCTATTTACTGGCAGCACGTGAAGGCAGCATTAGTGAAAACAGACAGCGACAATGGTAGCTTTACCAACATTAGACTTACAGAGAGCCAAGAAGCTCTTTTGGAAAGCAAAATATGATGTGTGATGCTTACTTTGTCTGGATTCTGGACATTTGCGCACAAAGCGTTGGTATCGATCGCACTTTCAAAAGCAATATTTGCACAACTCCAGCTCTGAACTGACCCTCGTTTGTGAGGCAGTAAAATATTAGCGCAAAGTATAGGACATTTTCTTGGAAAATTGTATTTAACCACCATGTCCTCAGCAGTCTATGGAGACTCCTATGTTCATTTGTGCATCCCAACACATGCCACTTTTAATGGCTCTTTGGTGCTGACATTGTACCTCCAACAACTACAGCAACAAAACAGTAATGGCGGACCGCTGCTTCTCACTCAGGGCTGTGTATATTCTGATAGGGCAGATAGGGCAGTGTCACTAATGGACAGGACTCTCCCAGAGTATGACGTCATAGCAGGGAGAAAGAACTGCTCGTGTGGAGAGACTGTTTATGATATATTGGGATTATAAAATAATGACTGTGTGGATTTTACCATTATAGGCTGGTTGTTTTCACACACTGTGGCCACACAACTGTGTTCAAACACCTTATAAAAGTGATTTTTGCATTCTATGGCAGCTTTAAAGAGGGTTAGCATTAACTAACAATGTGCAATAGTTAACTGTTGCAGTAGTTAATATTATTTATTAATGCTGATTAATAAAAATACAACTATTGATTGTTTATTGTTTTGTTTTGTTTTTGTCATATATTTGTAACCCTCAGAATGTAAATAAATACAATAAAATTGTTAGTTCATGTTAGCTCCATTAAATAATATTAGCAGACCCAATTTTTTATTTTATAATGCATTATTAAAAGTTTAAATTAACATAAACTAAGATTAAAAGATGCAGTTATTGTTATTTAATTTTAACTAATGTCAATGGAACCTGTTAAGTGTTACCAAACAATTATAATGAATCAGTCAATATATAGGTAGTTCATGTTTAAAGCAAGCTTAAGTTTGAAAAAAAAAAAAAAAGCTTAAGTCTTAAAATATTACTTATTTAGTGCTATGGTGAAGACTAAAGCAAATATAAATATGCAAATTACTGTTTGAAACAGAAATAAGTGCAGCTGCTTTGTTTATGGGGTTAACGGGGTAACGGCTGCATTTCTGCCTCACCCTCTAGTGGCAGTGTTGCCAGACGTACAATAATTATCGTATTTGTACGATAATTTTTACCTCTGTACGATGTACGATCAGTAATGAAAAAAATCCCGTAACGTACGATAATTTCAGAATTGTATGGACATTTAAATGATGGTAGTTGCAGTCATAGGGCTTCTTTACTCATACACAAAATCGGCTCATTACAGACACCTTAGGGTGTGTAATGAAGCCAGTGAGCACTAGTTGCGGTCCAAGACAGCAAGAACTTCTTCAACATCTAGGCAACACGCAGGATTCCAATGACAGTGGCTCATATGTGGAGTTAACTGCACCATGCAGAAACAGCTAAATTCCTTCTTCACTGGACAAGACAAAGCAAGTGTTAAAAATCATTTTAATATGATTTAATATCACTGAAAATAATGGGATAGTATTTTGTCTCACTGCTTCCATCCAACAATACGCCTCATCTATTGTGGTAATTTGCAGGTCGTGTCAAAATGTTGTTGGATTAGAAGAGATAAATAACTCTTTTGACTCGTGTACGATAATTTTCTTCCAAATACGATCATTTTGAACTTCTGGTACGATACTTGGACATTTCCAATCTGGCAACACTGTCTAGTGCTGAATGTATGCTTTCATTCGCCATGTCTCCTTCACTCATTCCGCCTTCTCATCTGTGCTTTTTAATTTAAATCATCCCCTTTTTAAAGTTCAATAATCATATGAGGCCGTATCGCTGTTTTTCCATGAAACAATTCTAGAAATTCATACATTTGTTACAAGTTACCGTATAAGTTAGGATGTTACATTTTGTTCACACTCATGCTCCTAAATACATTTTCCAGTGCGCACATATCTATTTTTAGTCGCAAATGCGAGTGAAATGCTGTTGAGCCATGTATACACATGAAACACATACTCATAGATTCCCTTGTGTGTACATGCAATTCATCTTCATAATTATGAAAAAAATATCTTCTCTTGTTCTGTGGCCCAGATTTGATTATTATTTCTTATCAGGGAAAAATCTATTTCTGCTTGCAGAAGCTGATTCTTTGAACTAGTGTAAATATCACATGGACTTTTTGATGTTTCCAAGTTTACTGTGTGAAAATTCTCTCAGATTTAATCACTGACTATTTATCTCATTTATTTTTATTTATAATTTTTCATGTGGAACTACAGCTGAAAACTGCTAAGAAACTGATAGGAAAGAAAAGGCACAAATTATATATTAAATGTCGCAATTTCTTCTCCTAGACGGCAATAAGATTATACTGAAACTTTAAAAATTATGTTGTCTCATTAACAGTAGACCTTAACCTTCCCCAGCTCCACCTGTATAGATCTGCTATGGGGTGATTTCATGTATGTTATATGTGGGGGTTATTTCATACATTTGAACTGTGCAGCAGCAGTATTTCTTACATGCTCACAGCAGCATGTCTGTGGATGTATTGGTGATAGCAAGTCCCGGTACTAGTATGAACTATGCTGCAGCAGTGTAGCAGATCTTTTCTGCCAAGACCAAACACATTAACATTGTCATGTATATTACATTGATGAAACTCTCCCAGAGTTGTCACGACAGAACTCTAAGTAACTTTCCAACTAGATATCAACTATTAGTCATTGGAGCAGACTGACTGTTTAATATCTGCTAACACTTTATTTTGATGGTCTCTTAATACACAGCCTACTGATCTTAATAAAATTTGCAATTACTTACCAACTTATTCTACTAAATCTAACACTAATCCTAATCTAACAGTTTAATAATACTCCAATGAGAGTTAGATGGATGTCTAAAGTTGGCTATCAAAATGAAGTGTAACCTGACAACCTATTTTATTTTCAAAGCTAGAGCAAGATTCAAACCTGTGATCACTTGCAAAAAGTATTTCTCTAAGCTATATAATTTGAGCTGCTTGAAGACTGAAATTCTAGAATCACTCCTGCAATGGATGAATCATCCGACTGCAATCTACAGCACTTAGTGAATGTATATCTACAAATTAAGGAAGACTGATTTACTGACTCACTGTAATGGACAGGCACATTAACACACTCAAAGAGTACACCGAGTTGCTAAAATGCAAAAGTGCTATTAGCATTAGAAGACCTCCTGTGTATATGGTTTCATCATTGAAGAGCTTTCATCTCTCCAAAAAAACACGCATTGCCTGCCATACTCCCATGACTATGACAACCCATTTTGAGAGCTGGCACAGTGAGACATTACCCAGCAGTCTCTGCACAACCCATTTACAAACTGCAGTGAAGCCCATTTATCAGAGACTTTAGCACATGCTCAGATTGTTGCCCATGCAGTTTCAGTAACAATCACTGACTGGAGCATGTTAAATATCTCTTGCGCTCAAAGGAGTTCTTGCTCTCTTTATCTCTGACAACTACCGTTTTGTATGCACTTAATGCAAGTAATCTAACTTAAACATTATATGCGATTACAAGCAACAGATTATCATAGCTTTTTTTATAGGAGGACAAAAAGAGAAGGATCCAAAGGTTATCCAGAGAATGGGCAATGAAGAAATTGTTTTATTTGGAGGTTTATTAATGGTTGTAAATGAGTTTAAATCCTCTTTTTTACATCCCGTAATCTCTCTGTACCCTTCACCACTACAGTAAGCTCTGGAAAAGGATAGAATCACTTGGGAAGTATACAGGTGATTAGTCTCCCAATCACCAGAGCTGGAAAGGATGAACATGTTATGTTTTCTAGTGCGGGTGAAAATATCTTTAAAGTGAGTAAGAATGAACATAGATGGAACATAAATGTACCACAAATTAACCTATGTGGGCTTCTAAAACTTACCGTCCTCTGTGGGAACATAGACATTGAGATAAAGGCAGTCCTCACTCTGGTTCTGTACATAAGCCGCGGCAGCATCCAAGTTGTCGGTGAACCATACGGGAAGCATGATCTCTGGCAGCACACCGTGAATGTTCTGTGGGCACACTGGTGCAAACTGGGTAGCATTACGGATCTCCTGCCAGGAGCCTGGTGCCTCCGGGGGCTGGAAGCGTCTCTCGCCTACTGGCGGGGTGGCGTAGGGGACGCCCAAGTACTGCTCGACCGGACCCAGAATCTCATTGTTCAGCTCCTTGCGTACGCCCCGAAGCTTCCCATAGCCAGTGGTGACCATAGGGTGCTTGGCTGCAGTGAGGTCTGCCCGCTGGCAGGAGGATAGCGCCAGGCGAAGTGCCAAGCCCAGTAGCCACACAAGGCAAGTTTCAGATATACGGCGCGGGCAGGAGCGGGCCGTCTCCCGCTGCGATCGTGCCACACCCACCGATGACATGCTTCGGCTGGGGTGAGCAGCGCCCTAACGATGGGGGATGTATATGAAACAGAGAAGGGCGAAGAGTTTCAAGCCGTCCCAGTGACGCCGGCTCTGTGGGCTCTGTGGAAGCGAGGGTGTGTGTATCCTCAGAGGAGCACAAAAGAGGCCTGCTGACACTGAGCGGCGAAGAACTTCATCCTGATGTTAATGCAACATTCGCTATTGCGATTTGCTCATTAGTTTCCTACAGGGAGAGAGAAACAGAGGCAGAAAGACAGATATCATTAACTGCTGACTGTAAAACATGCATGCCAACACTATCGAACACAATAAAAGGTAATTACAGTATTGCCTGAGGTTTAAAAATCATATCAACTATAAACATGTGAAATATGAATCTAATTAAATAGAATTTGTTCCACTGTATATATTCTTTCTCTTAATGTTTGTTTACTATCTTGGTTGAAATATCCCCTTTTCTTTTTGGAGTATTCTCTAAGGCGCATAATTACAGATGCGTATCTGGACCATGGGCCGTTCTCTCCAGCGTGTTGTCACATCGTCAAGAGGTGCGCCACAATGACACACATTCATGCTCGGGCACTGGGGGTGTGAAATACTGAGTGTGCTGCTTAATTGACTCCCTCGGAGGAGATGACAGCACCAAGTGTGTTCATTTCAAGTTCCCCCCGACGTGACGTTGCTCTAGATTTTTGGTTCCTGCCTCCCCTCGGTTCCACTTGACTTAGCTCTGCTAGTTTCAATCTCGCTAGAGTAGATGGGGGCATTTTGGCGTAATAACTGTCTGCTCCTGACAGTCTATGACACAATCACCCCCCCCCCCCCCCACCACCACTAAGCTAAAGACATACTTCTACATGCGGGAATTAACCACATGACATAATGATCTACAAGATATGCGAGCGAAGCATTCACAGCCATTTTGGCACAAAAAGATGTTATGAACGGGGACTGGGTGTACAGAGATAGACCAATTTAAAATCGTCCTATAATGAGACACTCAATTCTGGAGTCATACAGGGTAACAGGAATCAGTGATTTAAGAAAGATGATGTCATACGCAATTGGTCCTGGAAACTGCTTCCAGAATGACTAATCTACAGTGGACAGCATGTATCTATGCTTCAAGATATATGGACACTAGAGGCATCCAGTACCAAGAGTGCTAGTTTTGTATTATTTACTGTATACACTAGTAGTGATTAAAATATTGATTCATCTAAAATTTATATTAACAATTAAAAATATATGATATTAAGCAAGTAATATTCAATTAACAATAACAAAGCTGTTACACAGAGGGTATCTAAAACTAAAATCTGATACAAACTACATGCAACATTTGTCTGGTAAAGATCATAAAAGGTTTAAGCACAACCCAACTGGCACAATAGCAAATGTTGCTCAGGACTGCAGACTCCCTTACCGGCTTATTAAATGCCTGTTTTCATTTTAACATGAAAATCACAAGAAAATGCACAAATCTGTGGAATAAAAACAAGATAGTTGTGAGTTTTTCAAAGAGAATGTCAGATGGGGTTTAAGGACCAGAAAGAAAAAAAAGTTTGACTGCCAACAGACACAAGTCAAAAAAAAAAAACTTTGAAAATATGTAGGCTGACTTCTCAACAGCAGAATGCCAATGTGTGTGGGAGTTGTGAGTGTAGTTTGGACACCGTGAGGGCTGTAGAACTGCTTTAAAGTGACAACCGTCGGTCCCGGGATCTACATCGACAAAATGGAGAACGAAGTAAACGTCTCCTCACGGGCCCTGAGCAAACTGTTCCGTCCTGCTAATCAAAGCCTGGAGACTTTATAGAGAACTAAATGTATGCGAAAGTAAATGTGTGCACAGCCGCAAAGAACACACAGCCAATCTGAACAGCTGAAGAAAAACATGCATGTTTGCACAGGCAAAACAGAAACCATCTTACAGAAACATCTGGGTGGCATCCTCGCAGGAGCTGGAAGATTCTACAAAGAAATCAAGAGTCAAGAGCGGAGACAGAACCATCTAGCGTATGCTTTTCTTCAAGCACTCGGCATCTCCATGGCAACCAAACACAGCTAATCATCCAAAAAGCACCAAACCTGGACACAAAACACCTGGAGTGGAAAATCACCAACTGCAGGAGAACCTGACTAAGAAAAAGGGTGAAGAAAGAGGGAAACGAGTGAAACACTGGATTTGACAAAACATCAGACCTTCTCATGACCTCATGTGTCCAAATCCAGATCTCAAAAACAAATGTTCCTGCACTAAAGATAAGACGAAACGATTTCAATGAAATAGAATAACAGCATCTAATACCATCAGATTTAGGATCAGAGACACTTGAGACATGCTGAGATCAGCTCTACTTCAAGACAGTTGTATGATAAATGCAGATATATGACATCAACAACCCCAAAGTCACTGAATAACACTTCAACAAGAAGCAAATGCATTTATGTCAGCATTATGTACTGTTAGTAGTCATTTAGCAGGCTCCAAGAAATTGACAATTATTAAGATGCCACCAAGTTGCTGTACAAGTTGCATCTGAGTGTAGCATCCAACTGTTTCATAAGGGGATTCACTCCTATTGGTAGTTATCACTCTTTGTTGCAACATAAAGATCTGCTGTCCCTAATATCAATTCAAAACTTTCTGAAAATGAGAGACTTCCAATCCAATTCCCATTGAGCAAACTTGGGTTAACAGGTTAGTCAACCAAAAATGAAAATTCTGTCATCATTTACGCACCCAAATGTCAATCCAAACCTATACAACCTGTGTTTCTTCTGTGAAACACAGAAAAAAAATGATATTTTTAAATTTCACTGCAGCAAAAAACAAAAACCTTGCAGTATTAAGAAGATCCTGTTTCTGCTTGTGCGTAGATGGGTGTGTTGGAACACCAAAATATCCTAACCTATCAATATTTATGAAACACAATTAAGGCCAAAGATTCACCCTCGCCTGGTGGGGCAGCAATTGAACTTCATAAATATGCAGTTTTTAGCTGACCCCCCACCTTCAAATACACAGCCACACAAACGCGCGTATAACCTGCTGAGGTGCTGTTACATCACTGCCAGCGTGTGGTAATAAATCAAGAGCGTATGAAGACAGCAAGAAAAAGACAGCATGCTCTCTCAGCTCCCCAGGTAAAAGGTTTCCGAGCTCATCAAGATCAGGCCCTTGTTATGATATACGCTCAGTAAGCTAGTGAAAATGTCTCCCAGTCATGTGATCCAGATCTCTGACAGGACAAAATGCGCCCTTCAGATATGAAATGGTATGTCAAATTGTGCTAATGGCCAACTGACAAGATATGTCAGAAAGTGACAGCAGCGTGACATTTTGATATACTTAAACAATGAAAAAAAAAAAAAAAAAAAAAAATACAAAAAAATAATACAATTATTTTATTATTACTGTTATTATTATCACAGAGTTCTTATAAGGTTTATCATTTTATTATGTCAGTCTCATATTAATCAAGACACTATGTGATGCTTTACATACTGTATGTTTAAACTGTATATATATATATATATATATATATATATATATATATATATATATATATATATATATACAAACATACAATATTTGATGATTTAGGCCTATGTTTTTTGAACATTAAGTTACAATTTTGATTAACTTATTTTATTATTACGGTTAATATTACTTTAACTGCTTTTATTAAATCAATCATCTATAGATTGAGATATGTGGAGTCTTGCACACAGTTTTAATGGAAGTAAAAAAAAAAAAAAACAAAGGGGGAGAGAGATCCTGCCAAAGAGTGATGCTAAAGATTTTTTTGTTTACTTTAAATTATATTCAGAGGCAAAGTCTGCAAACGAGAAGCCTGCAATTGAGCCGTTTTTACAGTAGCATCTAAATGTTCTGATGTTTCATTGATTGGCGTCTATCCTAGGAAAACACCAAAGACTAAAATACTTGATCAATTGGTGAGGACTCGCACATATTTCTTTTCCAGTAGGGACACCAGGGAACTTCCTAGTGCTGTGGGGGCCGCATGC